>NW_009647763.1:1357702-1358792 GCF_000708025.1 Charadrius vociferus | reverse complement strand
CGGGGAGCGAGGCCCCCGCCCCGCCGAGCGCTCCAGCAGCCGACACCGCCCGGCCCAGCCCCGCCGCCCTACGCCGGCTCAGCCAGCGAGGCTCCGGCCGGTTCTGCTCCCACCGGGCTGCGCCCACGAGTGGCACTTCCCACGCACCGCTCTGCTGCGCTGAGACCTTTCCTTTTCTCCGTCTTTCTCAATGTTTCTTTTCTTTCTCTCCTTCTTTCTCTCTCTTTCTTCCTCTCTTTCCTTCTTTCTTTCCTTCTTTCTTCCTCTCTTCCTTGTTCTCTCTCTCTTTCTTTTTCTCCCTCTCTTTCTTTTATTCTTTTTTCTTTTTTTTCTTCCTGTTGTCTTTCTTTCTCTCTCCCTTTCTCCGTCCCTATATCCTCTCTCCAGCATGAGCAAAGTAAAAGCGGCAAAGGAAAGCAGCGGGGAAGGCTGGACGCGCCAGGCAATGTTAGGACCAGCAACCGTGCTGGTCCAGCAGCCTTTTCCGAAGCCACTTCCTTGGGAGGAAACTTCCCTGCGAGGCTCCCTGTGCCTGGGATTTAACCTCGCGTTTGTTTCCCAAACCCTTCCTTTGCCCTACGGCGACTCCGAGCAGGGCCGAGCCCTACCGACCCGTCCCGGGAGGGACTGTACCGCCCAGCCGAGCCAGGGGCGTTGCGGAGCAGCGACATCGCCGGGAAGGGGGAGAGAAGAAATACTCTTAATATTCCTCCGAGTGACGACCCGACCTTTCCTTCCCGTCCCAGCGCCCGCCCCTCTCCGCTCCGCGGTGCACCGGAGGCTCCGTAGGCCGGTGTCGCTCCCCGGCCCCGTCCCGAAGGCCTGAAAGGGAGCGGGGATCGCCGGAGCAGCCCGCCCCGCCGGAGAGGAGGACGGGACCCCTCCTGTTGCTTCCCCCGACGGCATCTTTTCGCCTTCCTCTTCTCTGTCCCCGGCGATCTCGAACTCTCCCAAACCGAGCTGGGCGTCTCCTCCGGAGCGGCGGACGCGGGGCCGGGGGTTGGGAACTGCCGCCCCGCCGGGCAGCCTCCGGCCCCGGGGCCGGGATTTTCCCCCAGTCCTGCGCGTTTTCCTGCCGCCGCCGCCCGCA
>NW_009647763.1:1356834-1357431 GCF_000708025.1 Charadrius vociferus | reverse complement strand
CCAGCCAAACCTCTCAGCTGGGGGAAAAGTCTGGGTGGGTTTACGGCTTTCGCGGCGGAAGCGGGATAAAGCGAAATCGCGTTCAGTTATTTCTGATATATTGTTCTAAACTCTTTTTCTTTCTTTTCTTCTTTTCTTTTCTTTTCTTTTCTTTTCTTTTCTCTTCTTTCTCCTTTCTTTCCCTTCAGCCCTTTTCTTTTCTTTTCTTTTCTTTTCTTTTCTTTTCTTTTCTTTTCTTTTCTTTTCTTTTCTTTTCTTTTCTTTTCTTTTCTTTTCCTTTCTTTTCCTTTCGTTTCTTTTCGTTTCTTTTCGTTTCTTTTCTTTTCTTCTTTTCCTTCTCACCGCGGGATTTACAGACAGTGCTGAAATCAGAAGGCTTTAATTTTGCTCAGCAGACTAATCACAGTAAGACTCAGTCGGATGAAAGTGTCCCTCTTTTCCTGGCTCCTCGCTCCCCTCGGGGCCTGGAGACTCTTTATGGAGGAGAGAGGTCCTGCCAAGGAGGTCTCTCCTGGGCCCTACGCGCCCGTTGGCAGTTGTAAACTCAGCCCGACGGCTCCCCCCGGGAGAGCGGGAGCACCCAGGCCGGCTCCGGGA
>NW_009647763.1:1354721-1355857 GCF_000708025.1 Charadrius vociferus | reverse complement strand
CACTCCCCCGGCCGCCCGCTGCCCGCGCCCGCCGGCGGCCGGGGTTCCCCCGCCGGCCCCGAGCAGGCACGCAGCCCCCCGCAGCCCCTCGCCTCCCTACTGTAGACGGGATGCGGTTTTATATTGGAAATGAGGGACAGGGGGAGGAGATGGCGCGCACACGGAGCGATGAGTGTGCGGTGTCAATCAGAGGGGTTTTGTGTCTCCTTGACTCCTGATGGTCCGTGGCTGAGGTGTCCCGGGTGGCACCACAATGAATATGAATAGGGGTCCTTGCTAAATGGGACAGTCAAAGCGCACCGCCCTGAATAATGGCACGTCATCCTAACTAGACCATTATACATAGGAGGGCTCCTTTTGTCTCTGCTCTCTGCTGCAGCTCTATAAAAGCCCCTCTTTTTCAGGCTGAGGTTAGTCCAAGCATACACTAACTAGCCATCCTGTAAACAGGCTGAGTAACCGGGGGGAGAGAGAGAGAGAGAGGAGAGGTTGGTGAGAGAGGGGGCTGAGGGGCTTTTTTCCTCTTCCTCCAGCGTTTCCAGCCCTTCGCTGGCAGAGCCTGCCGTCCGCTTATTTCTTTTTCGCTCCGTTTTCGTTGCTTTTTGAAGGAGAGTTGTCTTGTTCCGCCACCTCCAGAGCAGGGAAGAGTTTCTTGCTCAGAAGCCCGAATACAATGAATTCTGACTCCAGCTCTGTCTCCAGCAGAGCTTCCTCGCCGGACATGGATGAGATGTACCTGAGAGACCACCACCATCACCACCACCATCACCACCACCAAGACAGCCGGCTCAACTCTGTCTCCTCCACCCAGAACGACCTGGTGCAGAAGATGTCCGGGGAAGGCCTCTCCAGGAACGGCTCCAAGGCCGGAGGGGAAGGCAGTAAGTACAAAATCAAGAAGCAGCTCTCGGAGCAGGACCTGCAGCAGCTGCGGCTGAAGATCAACGGCCGGGAGCGTAAGAGGATGCACGACCTCAACCTCGCCATGGACGGGCTGCGGGAGGTGATGCCCTACGCCCACGGACCTTCCGTGAGAAAACTCTCCAAAATCGCCACCCTCCTGCTAGCCAGAAACTATATCCTGATGCTCACCAGCTCCCTGGAGGAGATGAAGAGGCTGGTGGGGGAAATCTACG
>NW_009647763.1:1352940-1354347 GCF_000708025.1 Charadrius vociferus | reverse complement strand
CCCGCGCCGCCGACGGACCTGCCCCCGCTGCCCCCCGCCCCGCCAAGCCCCCTCCCGTAACACGGGATTAGTGTAGTAAGGACCTTGCAAAGGTAATGTTTTAGCCGGCTCCTCGGGCGATGTTTTCTTATTATACTAAACCGGAAAAAAAAAGTCCCTGTTATAAAAAGATTAATAATAATAATTAATAATAATAATAATGCCGCTGATGGTGATCAAATGTAAATAACTCCTTAAAATGGATGCAAAAGGAAAAAAAAAAAAAGACATGGTTGTCATTGTAGTGTTCGCAGCTACTGTGAGACGATGAGATCGGTTTGGGGCTTCGTCTCCTTCTTTTTGCGGGCTTTTCCTTTCTTTCCTTTCGCACGGCGACACCTCCGAAACCTCCCGCCCCAAACCCGGCTGCGGCAGCGGAGGCGCGGCCCGGCGTAGCCCGGAGAGTGCATGCATGCTTCCCCCCGCATCCTCCCACCCGTGGGTACCGGCCACGGGCGGCTTCCCTGGCAACAAGGACTTCCGAGTGAATTCACTAAAGTTTTGTGGGGTTTTTGGTTTTGTTTTTCAGATTTGGTTGCGATTTGTTTGCGGTTCTTTCTTTCTTCTTCCCTCCGTGTCTGCTTGAAGAAAAAAAAAAAAATTAAAAAAAAAAAAAAAAGAGAGGGTGCAAAACGCAGGACAACCCTCCTGAGGGTCTGTTTTGCCAAATCTCCCATCTCCTGCTCTCGGTGAAGTGTGCTAGTTCAGCTGGCTGGGGTCCTCGTCGCTTATTTCTCTTGTTGGCTTTGGGTTTGTTCTGGTTTGCTGCTTTTTTCTTTTTTTTTTTTTTTCTTTTTCTTTTTTTTTTTTTTCTTCAGTTTTGGTTTGCATGCGGGGTCGGCTCTTGCCGGATCAGTGACCTGTGTAACTAAATCGGAATCTTCGTTGCTGTTTATTTCCTCTTCGGTACGTTTTCCTGGGCGTTTGCTTGAAATACTGTTATTAATCATTTCGTTTGTTTGTTTGTTTGTTTGTTCGTTTGTTTTTTGTTAGGGCCTCGAAGACAACACCGTGTCTTTATTTTTTATATATTCTTGATAACTATCGATATATTTATTATTGACCAGTGTTTCTGGATGAGATTTCCAAATAAAATAAAAAAAAATTAATTACAAGCTGCCTGATTCGCCTTTGTCTGGGACTGGAAGCTGAGAAAAGGCGCCGTATTTAATCGGTTTGGGTTTTACCCCGACTTTTCTGCCCGAGCCGGAGCGGGCTGGCAAAGCCCCTCGTGTGGCTCAGGAGCCGCCCTGCCTCGGAAGCAGCGAGAAACCCCACAGCGATTGCCCAAACCTTTCCCCCGGCGTGTGCGGGCCGCCGGGCTCCCCCATTTCACACCGGGATGAAGTCGACGGGAATTCACAACCC
>NW_009647763.1:1350008-1352706 GCF_000708025.1 Charadrius vociferus | reverse complement strand
GCCTTTTGCGGAGGGGTGTCCAGGAGGGACCCGAAGAAACACAGAAAAGGCGATTCCCTCTATGTCGCAAGCTGAGTATTGAGAGGGGAAGGGGGCGGGGGGGAAAGAAGATTCCTTAAACTGAGGTGCGAAGCAACTTTTGGAAGGTACCTCTGGGTGCTCGTGCTGGTGAACGGGCTGTGCGACACTGCAGCAACCAAATCATCGCTAAGGCGTAAGCACGCATACACAAACATTTGAAAATCGTAAGGAGAATGTTTGCCCCGAAAACATACTGAACTAACGAATCATGTTGTAAAAAAAGCCATTCCCCGCTGAAGTAAATCTTTCCAGTACTTCAGCAAGATCAAGAGATGCTGCAGATTCCTTCCTTCCTTCCTTCCTTCCTTCCTTCCTTCCTTCCTTCCTTCCTTCCTTCCTTCCTTCCTTCCTTCCTCCTTTCTTCCTTCCTTCCTTCCTTCCTTCCCTCCTTCCTTCCTTCCCTCCTTCCTTCCTTCCTTCTTTCCCTCCTTCCTTCCTTCCTCCTTTCTTCTTTCCTTCCTTCCTTCCTTCCTTCCTTCCTTCCTTCCTTCCTTCCTTCCTTCCTTCCTTCCTTCCCTCCCTCCCTCCCTCCCTCCTTCCTCCTTCCCTCCCTTCCTTTCCCTCCTTTACTTCCTTTCGGTTTGCAGCTGTGCACATTCCCTCTGCCTTCCAGGAGGGTTTTTGCCCCTGCCCAGGCCAGCGCGGTGCCCGCCCCCCCGGCTCCACGCCCCCCACCCGGGCGCTGCCCGCAGGCAGGAGGGAGGAGGGGTCCCATCACAGACGAGCCCGGCGCTGCCCGGGGAGGGGGCGCAAGAAGGGGTAGAGAGGGGGGGCATGGTGAATTGCGGACTGCAGCCCCGGCCCCGGGAGTGCCCCCCTTCTTCTTCCCCCAGCTTTATATGCTGAGCATGACGTCGCATGGTATGCAATATCGCTTTGCACAGTTGGGGTCAGCTGTCCCAGCTGTGTCCCCTCCCAAATTCGTGTGCCCTCCCAGCCTACTTGCTGGTGGGGTGGTGTGAGGGGCAGAAAAGGCCTTGAGAGCTTAGCACCAACCAAACCCACCAGTGTGCTATCAGCGCTATTTCTCATCCCAAATCCAAAACATAGCACTACACCAGCTGCTAGCAGAAAATCTAACTCCATCCCAGCTGAAACCAGGACATATGCCCAGGGCAAAATATTTCCAACAAGCAGTCCTGACACATACAGAGAGACACTTAGAACCCACAGTCTTTTTTGAGTTCCTTATTTCTAGCACAACAGCTCTTTTAGAAACCACCTGGATATCATTAGCTCTCTTTCACAGATGGAACAGCGGAGGTGGGGAGAGGTAAGCTTGACCCCAGCAAAGTCAGCCAGCGACTGTCAGGGAAAAGCGAGCCTAGCACCCCTGCCAAGCCCTGAACTGGGGCTCTATGCACCACGTTGCACAGAGCAGCAAGTCGCACGCTCACCCATCCGCCCGGCTATTCACCTGGAGGCTGAGGTGCAGGGGAATCACAAGATTTGTCCAAGGAAGCCAAAGGCAGAGCTGGTTTGCCCAAAAAGCCATAGGAAGCCCATGGCAGAGCTAAGGTTTGAGTCGCGATCCCGTGAGCCTTGACTGCAAGAGCATCCTGGATGTATCTCAGACGCCTGAATATTCATGGGAAATCAGTGTTAACAGCTCAGCCAGGGAGCCTGATAAAGGTCTGCCCAGATGCTTTGTGTCCTGGCCTGGGTATCCACACGGGGCTGCTGTGAGTGAGCGTGATGAAGAAAATTAAATGAAACCTCAGCCGACAAACCTGACAGTGGCCTAATTTGGATAGGCAACACGCCCCAGGCCATGCCTGCGGGGCTGGGAGAGCAAACGTTTCTAAATGTTCCAAAAATCCCTCAATTCTGCTCCCTCGCCCCAGGAGAGTCAAAGCCCCAGGAGTGACTCCAAGTGCTTCCCCTGATCCGCCTCATCCAGCTGGGGATGTGCCAGCCCAGGGACGGGTCGGAGCGGTCCGAAGGGAGTCAGCCCGGCTGTCGCTCGGAGCTGCGCATCACTCCCAGCTAATTGCTTGTGATGAGTAAGTGTGCCGGGCTACAGGATGGTGCTGCAAAAATCGATCAGTCAATCAGTCCCACAGAAACACAGCGATGTGGAGTCATTCTGCATCCCCAGGCACCTGCCTGGGACAGTCCTTAAAGATGAAGGTATCCCTCCACAGACACACCCGGCAAATTAAAAAAAAAAAATTAAAGAAAAAAAGGAGAAGCAGAAGGAGGCAGGGGAAAAGAAAAAGGGTTTGGGGGCTAGAAATAGGGAAGCACGAAAGATCCGATGGTGGCAGAGCCTGGCAGCGCCCGCCCTCCAGGCTAGTCCGTGCCCGACGGGGCGAACATGGACGCGGCGGGGCTGCGGGGCCGGGGCGGCTCGGCACGGTGCGGGCTGCTTCTCCCGGGACGGACGGGGGCTTCGGGCTCTCAGGAAATTCGTTTATTTTTTCGCCGCAAAAATAAGTAATGTCTGCGTGCACGTATATAAAATACACACGCGTGTACATAAACACACATTATAAATATAAATATAAACAATATAAATATAGATATAGATGTAGAGATAGAGATAGAGATAGAGATAGAGATAAATATAAATATAAATATAAATATACATATAAATATAAATATAAATATAAATATA
>NW_009647763.1:1313614-1349840 GCF_000708025.1 Charadrius vociferus | reverse complement strand
CCCCGCCTCCCATCCCACCGCCCCCCGCCCCGGCTGACGAGTCCGACCCGCGCCGTCCCCTCACCGGGCGCCTTTTCCCCAGTTACGCGGGGCCGGAGAGGAGGCGGGGGCGGGCTTGTGTTTTGATTAATATGGAAATAAAACGCAGAAATAGCAGCAGTACTTAGCTTCATTGCTTCAGTTTAGAGATTTATTGGCGAGGAGATAAACACTAGGCTGGGGGCGAGCTCGGTAATTCACGGTGCCCGTCAGTTATTACCAAATGAGCAAATCGTTTTTCTTTGAAGCCGCAGAGGAAAAAGAAAAAAAAATAACCACAAAAAAAATGGGGAAAAAAAGAGTAATTTTTTAATAGGCTGTTACCCCCTCCCTCCCTCGGGTGCTGCCCCCGGGGCTGCCTCCAAGCAAAACTAATAAGGGGTTTATCACGTAATCGTGCCTCTTAAAAATCCGTGTCCTGTTCCGCTTCCCTCCGACTTTCTTTTGTATTTTCCCAGGAAAACTTGCTCCTGTCCAAATGTTTTGATTTTGTTTTGGGGTTTGTTTTCTTTTTTTTTAGTTAATTATTCTTAGCAGCCCCATTTTCTCTCCTGAAGAAGCAGGTAATCACGAATTTGAGCTAGAAAGAGCTGTCACAAGATGACATTGCGCTGCTGCAGAGGAAAACAAAGGGGCAAGGCTGAGAGGGGGAATATAATCCTTTACTAGATGCAGTGGTACTGTTGGGGAAAATGGGCACTTAGGTGGCACACAAACCCATTTCAGGTCTGAAATGGAAACAGCAAACTGGAAGCTCAGTGCAAGCCAAATACTAAAATATAAGCAGGCATGTTCCACTGGACTTCTGTGAAATCTATGGATTTCAGTTAGTTGCTTTGCATTTAGTGTCTTTTGAGATGCTCTGAGATACCCACAATGTGCTTCTAAAAATGATACAGGACCTCTTGAACACTTGTATTTTTCTGGACCAGCAGGAGAGGCCAGGTGAGATGTACTAGGGCATTTCAGTGGTAGTAACTACCTATGTTTAGGCAGCTGAATTGAGCCTTAATTGCTGATCATTTTCTGTTCTCTGATTTTTCAAGTAATCTGGTTGATTAGAACCATGAAAGTTTTAAGGGCCAGATGAATAAAACAAAGAGGAATTACTGACCTTATGTCACATCAGGAGGATGGTACAGTTTTTGACAGAGCGGTAGCTCCAGATGTGCATCCTTTGGTGCAGCCAACTAATGCTGAGTAGAAAACACTGAGCTGAAGACACGAGAAGAGTGAATGGAAGTGCCTGCAGCCTGCTTATCCCAACCAGTCTTCCTTCTCCTGCCCTCCATTTCCCCACCCTGAAGTCAATACAAAACCATTTTGCCTGATATTACATCGAAGTAAGCACCTATGTAAGGACATTGCAGCTGCAGGACAGTAAAGTCAGGCCAAAGGGCAAAACTTCTTAAAAATTAATTGGTTGAGAGAGACTGTGTGACCAAAACTGTACCCAGCTTCACCGAGTCTCCTAAATCTGTTGTGGGTTCAGGATGGGGTTTTATACAGCCCTTGCCAAAGACTGAAGATCAAGATTTTAATTCAATCTTTTTATGTTTGTTTGTTGTCCCCCAAAGTGATGCTGTTGCTGTCGACATGTATATCTTGAAAGTTACCTGAAGGAACAGCATCAGGCCCTGCCAGATCGGCAAGAGAAAAACTACAAGCAATGCAGTAATTTTAGCATTTGTAATGAAGATGATATGCAGAGACCTGCAAATCAGAAACTAATGGATTCCTTGTAAAACATGCAAAGGATTGATAATGCAAGAGGTTTGCTCAGGGCCTGGGCCTGGTGCCTTGTAAGCTGGTGTAAGCAGATCAAACTCATTTTTAAAGGCAGGGATAACAGTACAGCAGAGTCAGACCACAAAAGCTCCCGGTTACAGCAGGAGCGTCAGCCAGCGGTATTACATCCCCCTTGGTTGTCATCTAGACCGACTAGAGAAGAGATACGTTTATTAGTGCTTAAATATCAGTGCATGAGGTTTCATGGTCATTACACAGACATTCAGTTATAACAAAGGGCAGGTAGTTCTTCAAAAGGAGCTTCCTTTTATTGCTATAATGTCACACGCAATATTTTCGAAGGCAGCTTTAAATATGGGCCAGTCAAGCACAGAACAGGGCAGGGAAGGAGCCGTGGTTTCTGGACGCATAGGGCACTTCCAGGGAGCCCCGTCCCGCGTCAGGGGTAGAAATGAGGATGTGGTGGTGCTTTAGTCACACCACTGGAGGGAACATTTCACAGATTATCCACTGAAGGAAAGGTGATACTGATGTCATAAAAAATTAATTCTTTTTTTCACAACACTAAATGACCTTTCTGCAAATGTAACTTTTTTTGTGGGTTAATATACATATTTCACTTTTCTTTTCACTCATTTCTGCTCAGTGGCTCTGACTACCAGGCGCTACTTTGCTATGTTTCAGCTGCAAACTGTTAGGTGGCTGTCTGAAAAACACGAGACTTCATTTGTAATTTTAAAAAGCTGAGAAACGTTTCACAACTAATAAAAACTTATTTTTACAAAATCAGATCTTTGGCCTGAGGGACTCGTGAGTCCTTGGCCATGGGGTCAGATGAAGAACAACAAAGGGACTCGTGAGTCCTTGGCCATGGGGCCAGATGAAGAACAATCAAGTGACTGCACAAAACATTTTGTTTCCAGGCTTTTTATTTTTGGTGATAAAAAAAGATCTGTCGAGTGTCTTGTAGGAAGCAGATGACTAAAAAGACAGTTTGTCCCTCATGCTCCCCTACCCCAAGCTTTGCAGAAGAATCGTCCACAGTGTATTTTGTGGCCTCTGCTGTCAGATCTTTGCAGACCAATTGATTTTTCAGGCACTAGGGAAAGGTAGCTTGAAACATCTCCTGGGAGAGCTTCTGTCCCCCACTTCAGTACTTGGCTCTCCTCCCAAAACTGCAAGTGACAGCAACAAAATTAGGCAGAACTGTGGTGATCATTGGTGTGATGATGGTTTGCTTGAGCGCACTGAGATTTGAGTTTGGACACCGCTCCACAGCACAGAAGTACAAATACTTGCAATGGGCTACAGATCAATAGGAAGCAGACCTTCCAGGCCTAGAAACCATGGAAGTCTTGTGTGTACTCTCATTTCCCATGCAAAAGCCCAGATCCTCACTGCTGTCTGAACACCTTTGAGTCACAGATGTCAGGAAAGGACCAAAAACAGATGGGTCTTAGAGTTTCATTTCCATGGGAGGTGGATGCAGTGATGTGGCCAGCAGGTCAAGGGAGGTGATTCTTCCCCTCTACTCTGCTCTGATGAGACCCCACCAGGAGTACTGCGTCCAGCTCTGGTCGCCCCAACATAGGAAAGACATGGCCCTGTTGGAGCGGGTCCAGAGAAGGGCCACAAAGACGATCAGAGGGCTGGAGCTCCTCTCCTATGAGGAGAGGCTGAGAGAGTTGGGGTTGTTCAGTCTGGAGAAAAGAAGGCTCTGAGAAGCCCTTATAGCAGCCTTCCAGTACCTAAAGGGGGACTACAGGAAAGATGGGGAAGGATTTTTTACAAGGGCGTGTAGTAGTAGGACAAGGGGTAATGGCTGCAAACTGGAAGAGGGGAGATTTAGAATAGATATCAGGAGGAATTCTTTCACTTTCAGGGTGGTGATGGACTGGAACAGGTTGCCCAGAGCAGTTGTGGAAGCTTCATCCCTGGAGGTGTCTAAGGCCAGGCTGGATGTGGCCTTGGGCAACCTGGTCTAGTGGGAGGTGTCCCTGCCCATGGCAGGGGGGTCGGAACTCAGTGATCTTCAATGTCCCTTCCAACCTAAACCATTCTATGATTCTATGATTTCCAGACCTCTGCCACTGAAGTCTCAACACATCCACGCTGTCTTTGCACATCCGCTCCGGGAATATTGTAAAGCAGTTATTGTGGGGAAGCCATTTGGTGCCCATGGGCAGTCTAGCTCTGCCCCTGTTGCTCTGCAGGAGTGGTCTATGGACCATCTATGAGCCTGGCGTGTGCTGCCTTCCCTGGCTCTCCTTCCCTCTATATCTTTCCCAAAATGAGTGCTGTGACCATGGTCTTCTGAGATGCCTGCAGCCTGGCCAGTGTCCAGGCACGGTTAGGTTTGAGGGGCTCCACATGTTTTGGAGAGCGTTTTCTGACCAGACTCCAGCCCACACTTGCCAGTTCACAGACTGCACAGTCCTCTGGGCTGCCTGCTCCTCGTGGCTTTGAGACCATACCTGTGAGCAGTGCATGCACCCCTTTTTCTTTCTGACGGAGTACCTTTGGGAGGTTGAGCTGTGTTCAGTTTTGAAGCAGGCTAAGGTATGCTCTGCAAAAGCACTTGAGCACAGACTTTCCAAAGTTTCAGGCTCTTCCTTTCCATGGTTTTGTCATTCCTGAGGCTCTCTAGCACAGTCCCTTTGCCCTTTTCAGGAATGGAAATGTCCTCACATGCTACTTCATATCTTCCACTACTTCTGCCAGTATATGAGCTTTTCCTTATGCATCTTACACAGGCAGATCGCCAGATGTATGAGAAGATCTTATCCATAAAATGCTCAGTCAATTTTCATACCAAGTTTTTGAGTCTTTCAGTTTTCAGCATATGCTCAGAATTCATATATGCATGACTTTGTGGCATCCACTGCTTCAGAACCCACAGTGCACGCCTGTATGTACCATGATACTTCTGCACATTCTTATTCATTCATGAAGTGTCATGGAAATGACTTGCCAATCGCTTTTAATGGATAATACATCTTTCTGAGCCGAACTGTAGCGTAAACCAGATGCTACATCTTGGTCTAGACTCGATGTCACTTGACGGACACTAGCAGATCAAGCATCATTTTGCATAGTTAATTGAGGAGTCTGTCACTTCAACTAGGTTTTATTTATCAGGACTCATTTGTCACTGTTACAGGCCTTTGTATGCAGTTCTATATGAGAGTGATAACCCAAATCCTCCTCAGCAATACATATCAGGCTGCATTTGTGTCCGTATGACAATTCCTTTTCTCTTATGATTCCCTTAGTTTGAGTTGGCTCAGCCCTGGTTCCTTGCAAAATGCTCTTGGACATAATATTCATTTCCTACCCCTTCACTAAAATAGGACCGTAAGACCTTTGGCCATGCTTTAATAGATCTTGAGGATCAATGGTCAACCCTCAGTAGCTTAGCTACACCCTTCCCTCATCTCCAGCCTTGTGGGCTTTCCAGGTGCAGCTTTTCAAGCAGATACGTTAGGTAAAACAAGGAGACTGATTCTGTGTTTCAAAACCCAGATATTCTTTACTGTGACTGGTGGAGCACATTGGAGCAGTTGCAGGCAAAATTATGCCTGCCTCTGTTTCATCAGCACTCTTTTGCGTCTGTTGGGTCCTCTAGGGTTTTCTGTTTCTCAGGGTTTTCTAAGATGTCCAAGATCTCCATTCCAGGCTAGGATCACAGACTTCATCTGTCCTAGTAAATTGAACAGTGCCACATAATATTCTCAGGCACTGGAGCTCAATTATTTATAGAGTCAAATTGTTACAACCGTTCCTGGCATGGTTTGGCTCCAGACAACTAGCTCTCTCCTGAACATTTCCCAGGCATGGTTTGGGGATAGCATAGGCCAAAGGCCAATCCCAGCAGGCAATTTGTATTCAGCCACGCTGCCTGGAAAGCGAGGATTTAATAATGTGGACATACGCCAGTCTGTGCCAGTTGGCTTCAGAGCTAGATAACGGTCACAGGCATGTTTTGTGTAGAGGTAGTCTCAGTCTTTCTCTCTTACACCAATCTTTTGCCCTTGTTGCCATCTCTTTCTGTCTGTCTTTCTCTCCAGATTACCAGAATACATTTCCTTTTTGAAGTGAGACATTTGTCAGAATTAATAACTGATCAAAGTCTCCCATGAGCTGATTTGTTTCCATTACTCTTTGGCTCTGTCTGCTTAGCTTCGCCCAGTTGTGCAAGATTGGTCTATTGAACTATGAACCTGTCTATTTCTGCTTCTATAAATGTCTATTTCTACTTTTGTGCCATGTGCCATCTTTCTTCCATTTACCATGGGGTTTATGTCAACATGAGGGAAAAGATGTCCAATGCAGTGAAGTCCCACATTCCACAGGGTCTTTTTCAGTTCATAGATATGACATAGACATAGAGTAGTCCTCAGTATCAGAATTCATCAGATGTCCAGAAGCAGACCTTCTTCGCTAATCACCACATCTCCACCAACAAAAAAACAACCCATGATACTACTTTTCTTGCCTTTTCCATTCCCAAATTTGTAAGCAGTTGGGGCAAGCACAGGGCTTTTGGCTTCTGCTTTATAAGGGTCATATAACTTGGGGGAGAAGTGGTTCCAGTCACGGGTTGAATGTGAATCTTAGGGCTTTCCCCTGAGACCAGTCCCCTCTTCTTTCCACCTGCTGAGACCAGGCAAGTTGCACTTAGTGCCCCATCCTTCACTTGTTTTAGCATGTCCCAACTGATCAATGCAAAGCTATGGTCCAAAGAGAAAACTTTATTTTTCCCCTTTTTATTGTGTTTCCTCAAAAAGTTGCAGTGTTTTTTTCCTCCCACTGGTGCATTTCATGAGTTTGGCAGCACTCTGTCCATGCTTTTGAATCACAGTACTTCTTTGCAGTGGTTTTGTGTGTGACCTTTCTGCCCAAAATCCTGCCTGGAGGCAAAGCCAGCACTAACTAAATACCCTGAGTCAGATCATCACCGATTGCTTCTTCACTTCTGCCCATGTGGATTTTACCTGAGATCTCTGGGGTTAACTCTGTTCCCAGCAATACAGCAGAAGGATAGTAAATCCAATATCAATGTCTCATCTCCTTCTCTTTTATTCATATTGCCAGGGGAGTGGGACAGGTTCCTTTACCTGGCCTGCCCCCATGAAGATCCCAGCATGTTTCCCATCTTGCAGGGCCCCACAGTCAGCAGCTGACCCTTTCTTTGGGTTTGTCAGGTTCAGTCGCTTGGACATCTCCTGTTCATTCCCTCCCCTGGCCACCGGCTCCATCCATCTCTCTCCATGCGCAGCCTTCTTCCTCCAGCTGCAGCATCTTCTATTCCAGCCTTCACTGCTGTGGTTGTCTCACCTTGCCATTGCATCTGCCCGACCATCTGTTGAATCATGTGCAGTATAAATAACAGCTAGTGACAAATAATAGCTACAGATACCCTCCTGTAATAGTCTGGTGGCCTTACTGGACATCTGCCACTTCATAGCATTTTCTTATTTTACTTTGCAGATCACAATTATATGGTAATATTGAAGGGGTTTGTAATGTTAAAGCGGTTTAAAGTCCTTGGGCTACTTTATATATAATTTTTATGTTTTGCCCCAAGTGTTTGCTATTATTCAATTCCTCTTGTTCCCAACTGCGATAGTCTTCTGTGACTGAACAGCCCATAATATAGGCATTTACTCTATGGTTTAGCACAGCATTAAAGACACCACACTGATTGCAATAGCTAAGGGAAAACCAGCTTTTAAAACCAACGACATTTAATAATTTACATGAGGAAAATGGTGAAAAGAAGTGAGAATAGTAGATTTCTCTACATCCTTGTTGTCGTTTAACCCCAGGCAGCAACTAGGACTATGCAGCCACTCACTTGCTCCCTCCTCCCCCCCCCCCCAGGTAGGGCAGGAAGAAGAGGGAGAAAAGGAAGAGAGGGAGGCAACTCATGGGTTGAGATAAGGACAGTTTAATAGAACAGTAAAAGAAGAGGATAATAATAATAATAATGGTAAAAGAATGTACAAAATAAAGAGGTATGACACAAGTCATTCTCACCACCCAGCCATTCTGAGCAGCAATCGTGGATCCCTGCAACTCACTGATATACTGAGCATGACATCTATGGTATGGAATATTCCTTTAGCCAGCTTGTCCTGTTTGTGCTCCCTCTCAGCTTCTATGGCAAGCTGAAAAAGTCCTTGACTAATGTAAACATCCCTTAGTAACAACTAAACCAATGTGTTTTATCAGTATTATTCTCATACTAAATCCAAAACACAGCAGCTACTAGAAAGAAAATTAACTCTATCCCAGCTGAAACCAGGACAATCCCCTTCAGCTGAGCAAGAAGTGTTTTGGCCTTCTCTGCACAGAGAAGCAAGTGGTTTTTAATCTAAGTTATAGAGAACGTGGAAACCTGTCTTAATGTGTCTGGTCAATAACAGGTCTTTAACTTCATTGAGACTTTCAACCCACTCTCAGACGTGGACTCCGTCACTGGGGTGCTGAAAACATGTTGTAGGTGATGTAGTGGGCTGATGCTTCACCCAGTAAAGTCACGGACAGCTTTGCTTAGAGGCCAGTAGCGGAGCTGCAGCCTTGCAACAGGAATTTGTCCTCGATCTCTCATCTTTCTGGCTACATCCGAATGCCGAAAATGAATTGCTCTAAACATAGCTCTGGAGCTAATTGATGGCACAGATGCATGCCAAAGTAATCTTTGAACAGTTGTAATGATCCTAATGGTGAGCATAGCTGAGTGGTATTAGAAAAGCTTTGTTTTTTACTTTCCTTCCTGATTTGGTTCAGGGATGTTCACAAAACTACTACATTTGACAAAGTGCTTGTTTTATTCCCCAGCTGCCTTGAACTAACAAGCTGATGACAGATTTTCAGTGCAGATGGGATTGTTTGAGGAAAATATGCCTAGCAAGCAGGCTCACTTTTTAAGCAAAGTTATTTCAGTTTATCACGCTCAGCTCTCAAGGCATGTGAGCTTCTCCAGCAAGGGGAGCTGCTGGGCTCAGCTCAGGGGAAGGATGAAAAACAAGTGTCAGAGCTTTTCTGCTGTCTAAGGGGAACTTCCCACTTTTTTTTTTTATTATTATTTTTTTATTGAATGTGGCCTTGCACTCACTGACTGAAGGTGATTATTTCTGCAGGTTGATGATGGGCAGGTGTTTCCTAAACACCACGTTTTATTCATGTCCCTCCCTGGCTGCGGAGCTGCCTGTGAGGATGCTGTCTGCACCTCCTCTGCTCAGCTTACTCCTGTGGAGACCCTGCAGCCCACCAGCATTGGGGACCATAGCGACTGATGATGAAGAGATGCTTGAGATACTATACAACAGAAGGTGCCTGGCCACAGCTGCAAATGAACCTCCCAGGGGCTCTGCACCCTCTGTACGTCTGTCCTGGAAGTTAGGGTACCTGTGCAGCAGCCTGCAGTCAGCAGTCTGGGGGTGTACATGAGGACGACACCTCTAATTGCATTGCTGACACCAATTAACTCCTTGACCTTTGGCAGGGCTTTGCAGATACACACAGGTTTGGAAGTTATGAGCAGTTGGCTACCCAGTTTATCTGGTCAACTGTAACTTGGAAAGGTACGGAAATTGTTGGTGTGGACCAAAATCCAAGTTCCAACAGCTCCACAAATAGGTAGTATTGGTCTGGAGAAGGGGAAAAAGCACCGCTGAAGATGCTCATACCCCCTTCCTTCCACACCCTCCTCAATATGCAGCGCACATACAGTGAGTTTCCCTTCCCCATTTTCCCTAAGCCACTAGGCCAGCTCCATGCCTTTCAGCATGACCATGGACAACACTTCTCTGGTTTTGATGGGGGTTTTCAGGAAAGAAAATAAAATACTAGGTTGGGTTAAAATTGATTAAATCCCCCAGGACCTCAGTAGTGTTTTAAAACATATGTGAAGGGGAGGAACCTTTTTTCACATGTCCTAAAGAATATAGCTGACATATGGACCATTCAAAGGAAATTTTATTCAGGCCATTGGCCATGCATGAATGGCCTGGCTTATACAGTGGGGACCCAAGCTACGACCAGGATCTTCTCCCAGAAATTGTGATTTCTAGGTAGCAAGAGCAGGTTCTGTAGATGCTAACCCTGCTGCAGGCTCTCAGAGCCGGTACTAGACCCAGGAGCCAGCCGGAGGGGCAGGGGTGTGCTCAGGTGGCACAGTCCATGTCCAACCCTGAGCCTGCCCCAGCAGAACCTGCCCCACACAGCCCCACTTTTGCTCCTCCCCACAGGCTTTCTCCTGGCCATGTTCACCATGGCTTGCTGCTCCAGCCACTGCTTTACTGCAACTGGGCACCATTGCAACGCCGCAGGTAGATTTAGCATCTCAATCATCTTTCCATTAAATACTTCCAAGTCCCCGGAGAAACACCTCGTAAATCTTTTTGCTTCCTCGGAAAACAAAACAAAACAAAACAAAACCAACAACAAACTGCAAGGAAGTTCAGGCAAATAAACCCCTAAATCGAATTTCTTGCTTTAAAAGTGCTTTACATATATCACCACCAACCAGCATGTAAATTTTAGTCAGCTACTGGACTAGTCTTTTAAAGAAGTTGAAAAATGGTCCTGCATCCTCAAAGGACACACCTGTTATCTGAAACAGTTTTTAACCAGCTTGTTAAGCAGCTTTGACAGATCAAAGACCCCGGACAATGGGCACAAACTTTAACAATAGTTTAGCCTTGAGCAAAAGCTTCTGTCAAAGCAAGGCTTGTGCCAGTAGTATTATGGCCTGCAATTGAAAATAAATTTTACTTGAATAAGTACCTCAGCCCGATCAGAGGCACTGCCGCCAGGGAGACAAAAGCAGTTGGGGATAAGTTATTGACTCCACTGACAGCATGAATGAAGTTCATTATGCCAGCCCACTCTTGGTAAATGTGTCAGGTTTTAAACTGAATTAGGTGGCAGGTGCATGGACCATTTTCCTGCCCCCCTTGAGACAGTAGAGGGCCAGCCATCACCTGATTCTACAGACAAATGTTTAGATTTGGTTTTCATATCGCACGGGCACAAGCGACAGCGTATTTAAATCATAAACAAGGCTTCCTGTGAGCCCTGGCCTATCCCTCTCTCTCCGTCCCCGCTCGCTGGCTGCCTGCGCTCTCACCGCGTTGCCCGCTGCACGCTGGAGGTGGGTTTGCCCCCTCCCCTCCACACCACCCACCGCAGCCCCCTTTCTGGTCCCTCTTCCTATCTGCCGTGGGAGTGTGCAGGATTTGGGCTCCCACAGGCCACCTCCGGGGTCCAGCCCCGAGCCAGAGGGAAGCCCAAACCCTTCTGCCCCTATTCGAGGGACACCGCTCACAGCTGCGCATTTCCAACTTCGACAGGGTCTGGATCGAGACCTGCCGTAGCCAATATTTTGTGATATATATATATATATATGGGCGTAAAAGGACTGAATCCAAACATCTGGTGTAAGCCTCCAGAAAGGTTTTCTACAGTGGAACAGTATTTAATCCTCGCAAGCCTCCGATGACAAACATCACTGCAATTTCACAGAACTACAGGCTGGATCAGAAGGAAGGGGTGTGAAACATGCACATATATCTATGAGTGTATATATACATACAAAACCACATATAAAAATACAAATACATCTACTTATGTACCAGTGTTTAAAAATTTTGCAGAGAATTCAAAGAAATAAGGTGACAGTCTGCCATGATAATTTGATAGTCGTCTACTTTAAGATTGAACTGCAGTTTTAAGGTGTATTTTTTATTTATTTTTCATCTGCATATTTTGCTTGAAAACATTTAGGTTTATAGTCTGCCAGGGCCTGCAAGGATAATGCAAGATCAGCTGAACTTCAGATACTTTGGATGCCAGCTCTCATTACTTAATCATGAGACACAGGACTATTAAGACTCTTAAAACTCAAAGCCTCGTTCTCTGACCAGGGAGGGAAGAGTTGGCATATGCCTTTGGCTGCATGCCTTATTTACGTTAATGAGCAAGTAAGATTCCTTCCCCCTGTGAGGGAGCCAAACATCCCTTCTCCTGAAACTTTTGGGATCTGCTGCCTGTGTTGTTTGCAAAGGGGAGCCTTTTGATTTGGGCAGCATTTTGGACACACTTGGGTATTTTTTTTGCACTTGAGTCACTTAAATTATCTTAATTTTTTAAGAATGCCTTTGCAAGCCTGAGAACGTCTTTTTTTTCCCCACATACTGAAGGTAAAGGCCTTGTGGCTTTCTGCCTAACAGCATACACTTGCCTCTGAACCTTAATATAAAATATTTATCCCCATTCTCTAAGGATTTCTAAGGGCTGAACAAACACCAGCTAGTCCTTGCAACACTCTCCTGAAGAAAAACATTATTGCTGTTCCTTGAAACTGAGAGCCAGTTCAAAAAAGGAGTGATGAGACTTGCCCAATGTCACAAGCAAGT
Organism: Charadrius vociferus; assembly: GCF_000708025.1. Lineage (NCBI taxonomy): Eukaryota > Metazoa > Chordata > Aves > Charadriiformes > Charadriidae > Charadrius > Charadrius vociferus. The sequence goes on along the minus strand of NW_009647763.1, from coordinate 1,337,628 downwards.
CAGTGGCAGATTCACACTCCAGCGGGTGCTTTCACCATCAGATAGTGCTTCACCCCCCTAACACAACATTGCTAAAAACACATTTGGCTCAGTTGACGGCTGTATTTCGTACACCTGTTAATAAGGAGGTATCAAACCCTTTCTTTTTCTGGCTCTGATACAAATAGACCCAGGAAGTCTCACCCATAGACCCCCATCAAGAGAAAATGTTTCTTTCCCCTTTACACAAATCTGGAAAAACAAAGTAGGCTTATTCTTTGGGGCTATCTAAAGACTGCTGTGTGTCAACACACAAAATCATTTCTCACAGTGGTATCACTTGCTGGATATGTTCCTTCCCTCCAACTATAGCAGATGGTGTTTCATAGTTGGTCACAAATGGCTGTCAGCGAGCGTTTGTCTGCCTGCCAGTAACCTGTAGTTTGGGGACTCCCTCGGAGAGTGTACCAGCACTGACTCTGCTGATAGCAGCATCTGAGAAAATGATCCGTCCTTTCTTGTCAGGCACAAAATTAGCCATCTCACTTTCAAACTGTTGACAAGGGGGATATGAAAGAAATAAGGGCTGTGCCGGCCCAGATGACGTTTCTTCAGTTCTGGTTGGATGCAGCTAGAGCTGACTACAGAGGAGAAGCCGCCTTTACTGCAGCGAGTATTGACCTCTGGTGAGAGATGGAGATACGAGCGCGCCCCCCTCTCGGTGTCAAGATTTTGCATGGCATTTCCACCACCGCCTTTCCCAAGCTCAGTTTAGATTTCTCTTGGCCAGTGCCAGCAACAAGGAGGAGATGACCTTTAGTGACATTGCCCTGTAGCAGGAAAAAGCCTCCAGCCGGCTGTAGGTCCCTGTGCAGCAGTCAGATTTGCTGCTGGCTTCCCGGGCGCAGGGAGAAGGCATCCAGCCAGCCCGGCATCTGCCTTGACTGCAGCCTTGCCCCGGTGGCAGGGAACAGGAGGGACAGGAGAAACAGGACACAGCAGTGATGGAGCCTAAATACTTCCGTCCCCATGACCTGAGACAGAAAACAGTTTTGGAAGCTTTGCAGCAGCTTGTAGCAGCAGCCATTACCTTGCTGGTGCACACCCATACTTTGAAGCACACACAGCCACAACCCCAAATGATACATTTCAGCAGAAATCTTAAAGATGAGTCCATGGAACAGAGCCGAAAGCTCTCCATAACAGCTATCTCAGGGTCTTCTGCCCGCAGAGCAATTTCTGTTTAAAACCCTGAGTAGGATCTGGGCTGGTGAGTTCGGCTGGCCTCACTTTCCACCCGGTTTAGTGCAGGGGCCCCCTCTAGGTACATCATCTGCCTGGTGGAGGGGACACATTACTCATGACTGGGTGGCACCGCCGTCAAAGGGTTCTGGTGACAGGGTGAATTCCCAGCTCTCCAGCTTTCACACACGTAGGAAAGCTGATGTATGTATCAGTCCTACACAGCAAAAATCCCACATTGGTCAGGGGAAAACCAAATTGTGTTGGTGCAAGCTACTACAGATAGCAATTTTGCTACTCCAGTTCTGTCCCACTAGAAGAGATTTAGAGAAAATCCAGTCTCAGAATTTCCCTTTCACAAAGTTTCTAACATTGCAAAATTCCTTTTCATCCTAAACGTACCCTCTGTGAGAGAAAGGTAGATTAAATAAATTAAAATTTTTGAAGTCTTGCAAAAGAAAAATTATAACTGCTTTCGAAAACATCAGAATGATCCATCTGAAGTGAAATATCCTGAAAAAGGCTGAATTACTTAGCTTCAACTTCTTCATTTTTGTCACTGAACTCATGTTAAAAATAAAAAGTACTAAAGAAGGCAATAGTTAAAAGTTGGAACAAAGAGCATGGACCTTGTTGAAGTAGAACCTTCCAGTCTTCTGAAAATGAAATATTGTGATAATTGGATTTCATTAAGAGTGGTATCTCCCCCAAATCCACTTCTTTCAGTGCAAATTGTGTTTTCAAATGAACATTTTGAGCTACTTTATAGAATATTCATAAACAAAACCAAACTCACACGATAACTACACAACACCAATGACAACAACAACCCAGAAAAAAAGGACATGAAAAATTTGCTTAGCTGCAATGAGACTTGTAATGAAATTTCAACTACTTCAACAAGAGAGATTTTCTACAGACTATCGAAGGTCGAATCTATGAGCAAGGTTGAAAATCAAGTCTCCTATCATGGTCCTGCTGCACAAAATCTTTAACTATATAGCAGTTTTCCAGTATCCCTGGGTTTCAGTACTGGATTTTTGTTTTGATTTTTTTTTCATGTGTGAATAAGTCTGTTTCTGTTCTTCTTTTTTGGCTACAAAGATTTTTCTGAGAAAAATAGAGACAGAAGTTAGCTGAGGTAAGGCTGTCTGCCTAAGAATGCAACCAGAGTTTAACTCAGGTGCCCCGTAAGAATTATGGGAATGCCTGTTTCACTACGGATCAGAACGAGTACAAAGAATGATGACTAGACTAAGCTTGATCCTCACTAGGTGCCTTGTGCCCTGGCTTGCATCCAGCGATGTGTTTGAGCATGCAGTCTGAATAGGACAGCGCAAACATCTAAAGTTAAGTGCATCTATGAGTATTCTCACCACATTTCAGTTGGGAAACTTTCTAGAGCCTGGCTGAGAACAGCTGGCTGCCTCCTTACACGGGTGCACCTAAACCTGGCTCAGCTTACTCTACTACCTGGTGGGCCATTAAGCCCTGTATTCGAATTGCCCAGCTACATTCTTGTGTTTGTGTGTGTACTGGTCATACGAACGTGATGTTCATATCCTTGACCACTTGGAGATAGACCATCAATAACTTGATGACAGACATGCCCAATATCTGCAGCTTCTTTTTTTAGGGCCAAAGTGGAGGGTATTACACAACGACTAGTTGTTTCTCAGACAGCACTGCTTCAGGCAAAGATCCAAAATGAAAAGGCTGTTGAAATTCCCCTGGAGCCCAGTATCTTCATAGCAGGGGCCGTCTCCACTTTGGAAAGTCCATGGGGGCAGAACTTGCCTTGTGGATGTTTTCAGAACGTATCTCTAATGTTTTCTATTTTCCCCTCTGGAAGTACAACAAGGGAGGGTAAACAAAACGTCTGAAAGGCCGGAGAATGTAAGTGGTCAGGTGAGTTTACATCTTCACAAACTGTCCGTTGCTGTTCCAGAGTGCAAAGCACTCGTGCTTAGGGAAAAGTGCTCCCCTGAATTAGTACCTTCACTCTCATGTTACCTTGTTCATTTGACTAAGACCATTGGCATCCAGAGGTAACATAGTGGCTACTTCAGCGGCCAGCCTGTGATCAGCCAGGCAAATATTTCCAATGCAGAGATCCTATTTAGTTAGAAAAAAAGTTAAGCCACTTCTGAGAGCTGTGGTCCATTGTGTAGCCCATCACTGGGGACATCTTCAACAACACCTGCCATGGTCAACAGAGTTGGCTCCTCTAGCTGAATGGGAGGTATACACAGAGTTTTGGATGTCACCAATTTGATCAAGAGAGTTACTCTGCACCAGGAAGATGACACGGCTGTTGAGGCAGTCTGTAATGCTCTCATGTGCTACCTGGAGCTCTGCTGCCACACACACATGGTGAGTCATGTGCTAGTCCAGGACTCTGAAGGCAGGGATGGATCTGTGGGCTTACATGCATCAGGAAGTCCAGTAGTACCACATCTGAGCATCTGGCTCTTTTCAGGCATCTGAGCATTTGAGCATCTGCCTCAAATTGGCAGTGGTCGATGTACAGGATGAACAAGCGTAAGGCAGTCTCATGGATTTGGTTGGGATAGAAGATGAGGAAACAGCTGAAGTTAGGTGGGGAACACTGTAGTGCATTTCTGAATTCTTCTACCACTCCATAGGCTGAATATTTAAAACTTAGTTTCCTAGCTTCCTAGTATCTACTTTTCTTGAACATGTCATTTTTTTCCCTGCGTTTCTCTCACTTACTTCACTGGGTCTATTCTCTTTAGTTAAGCTGGGGTTTTTTGTTTTTTTTTTTTTGCATGGGAATTTCATTAGCTTTTTGATAAAGTTGTCAAGGAAAAATACTGATAGTCTGCCATATGGAAGCATTTATTCACTACCAACTATGTAAATTAGATTACATCCTTGATGGCAGCTGCGTTAATTAGCATATCTTGGTATCCTGCTTGCTAGAACTGGACCCAAAGTTTGTCTTTCTTTTTTTTTTCTTTTTCCCAAGCTACTCTTGAGGCCTTCACAAAACCCATTAACCTGACCAGATCTGCCTCAGAACCCCACAAGAGTCCCTCTGGGGATTAGAAATTCTTTGCAGCATTTGCCCTCTGCCGGGGTCTCTCCAGCTGAAGATCTCGGTGGGGCTGAGGAGATTAAAAGGAACCCCTTTGGGGACTGGGGAGATCTGCTTTGCAACATGGCTTTAAATGTTGACCGGACTCATTACGAGACACAGAAGCTCTGCAAGAGCCCTCAAGTTAATTAGGGGAACTTGCCAAGGCCTGTCAGACACTTGGTGATCGGCATTGGATCCTTCAGACTTTTGGCAAAGCTTCGGAGACAGCGACATGCCAGTGAAAAGCTCTGGCTGTGCTAAGTAACCACCAGCACATTCCCCCAGAGTTACCACCATTTCTTGGAAATTGCAAAAGCAACGGAGCAGTTCATGAGCTTCATAGCAAACCAGGTCTGATGTCGCTTACTCTCTCCAAAATTTGACCCCAACACCCCCCCACCTCCACCCTCCAATTCATTAAGTGGTCAAAATACCCCATTTTTCCAATGTATTTGTTGCAGATTTGATGGAGTAATTTATACTGGTTAAAACAGCAGTCTCTTGCACCCTGACCTGACACATTTGGAAAGCTTTAGGCAGCAATAATTGTATTTGAATATCCATCTTGAAAATCTTTGGAGTGAAGGTTGGTACTTCACAGCATAAAATAGTGATAATTTTCCTCTTGAAGATCCATTAGTCTCAATAAAACACATTGTCAATCATTTACCAGCTAGGGCCTACAGATATTTCCAGGACTACAGATGTTCACCTTTCCTGTAGAGTGTCATGTTTTCATCAAATAATATAGATATTATTGTCAGCAAGACAAAATAAACTTAGAAGACCCCAAAGGATATGGTTGACAGCAGCACCGATTCTTTTCAAGAATGGAACTTTACGGAGGAGACATGAACCAGAAATGCCCAATGTTTGTTATCTTTAGTCGTAACACAATTTACAAAAATGAGGATGCTAATTTTATTGTTGCAGCTAAATTTTAACCACCTCCCAGATTTTCAGCCAGGTATGCAGCAAACAAAAGTTGACAATGTTGATAGTGTTGGGTCTAAGGAACACGTTCCATTATGTGCAGACGTTTTACCCTCTGCTTTTATCAGCTGAGTTATAGGATGCTGGCTGGTGTTCTAAGCTTTTAATTTGATGCCTCTTCCTTCACTGCAACCTGATGTGTATGTCCAGCCTCATAATGTAATTGAACAGATATCCTCCCACCCACAGCCTTATTGCACCTCACCCTACTTTCACTTGTCCAACCAAGAGCAGCAGTAGAGGAGAAACTTGAAGGAAATTTAGGAGATTATCAGCCTCATTCTGCAAACATTTCCATGGAAAAGACTCATGCAGGTGAACCACCCTCAGCAAACACAATGCTCAGCAACAGTTTAAGGGAACTGAGAAAGAAAAGTAACTCTCTCCTTTGCAGTCTCCACCCAAGACATTATGACTTGGATTAGGATGTAAGTGATAAAAGTGCTTTCCAGCACTTTTGTTTTGCAGTCATTTTCTGAATACAGTTGTTATTATTATCCAAGTATTTGACCATCGTAAAACATGTTCTGGTGCTTTCAATTAATTTTAAAGTGTGTTTCAGGGATTGTTTCACTGATTTAGTATTGTCATGGAAATATTATGCTTCATATCCTACTTTTCACTGACTAATTTGAAGACAGTACTTGGGGGGGGGGGGGCTTGTACATGTCTGAGTATGTACCTGCAAAAACGAAACATCAGATGTAACCTTAGTATGACACCCCCAATCGTTTCCTGATTTAATAACAGCATGAGGATCAAGACAGTTTGGGGCTTTTGGTATTGTACAGCCCCAGACCACTTCCTCTGTGCTCTCCTGTTGGCTGACCATGCCACAGATGCCTATGCTTTTCGGTATCTACAACTTGGCTGTCTCAGGATGTTCTTGCTCCCTTTGCCAAAACAGCAAACTTAAGTTTTAGTCAGATACTTAAGCACAGAGCTCAAAATAAACCTGTAGTAAAGCCAGATATTGATACTCAACTTCAGTAGGCTAAGGTGTCACTGGATGTGATGATGGTTTAGGAAGAGGTAAGCAGGAGCTACGCTCCCCTTGCTGCATGGATCCACCTGCAGCCTTGAATTTGTACAGCACTGATGACAAAGGTTTGTGGGCCATGACTCAGGGTCCTCAGTACAGCTCTAAAATTGTTGTTACTGTTGATTGATGATGGTGAAGATGATTCTTATGCTGCTGTCAATTCTTCAGGAAACTGAAAGTCTTACATCAGATATATGCACAAGACGGGTCATAGTTAAGGGAACGAAACATCCGTTTTCTTTATCTAAGACTTCTCTCTTTTCAAACTTAATTCTCCACCAGTGTAAGAACATGTATCTTCTTCCCTTCTGTGAAGATACTTCTGCTGCTTCCTCCTTGGTGCCCAGACTCTTTGAACACCCTGTCCAGCCACTCTTCCCTAACTGGTTGTAATTCTTGAGCTGACTGGTACAACTGGGAGACAAAGTACACTCTCATACTCACTGACACATTTAATTAATGCTCTGTCTATGCAGACTGACTCATTAGATTGCTATAAAATTTATGGCAATGCAAATGAGCACAAGTATTGATACTTAATGGCATCACAGAACAGAAGTTAATGAGTACAGGGAAATCCTAACATACAGCAGAAATAGTTACTTCCTCAATTTATTGGTGTGGATTCTGGGGACTGATTAGCTTAAGTATTAATTAAAAGACTAACTATGACTCCTTCACCATATCATTTCTTCAGCTTTCTGCCTTGAGCCCATTTACATACTTAGCTAAGTACTTGTTTAATTTCATTGGGGTTCAGGACAGTATTTATGCCTGCATTTAACTTCAATTATATACCAAAGTACTCTTCTGAATATGGGTGTTTTCTCAATTTTTGAGTTTTTAATTTATATTTCATACCATTATTTTTCCTTCAGTCATTTCTCAGACATTGTTTTCTTTCTTTAAAGATCAGTAAAAATAGATTTTGTGAGCCTTTTTTCTTTCCAAATTAAAAAAACAAACAACTTAAGTCTCATTTTATTAGCACCAAAAGCCAGATGTTCTTTGCTGGTTTTAAGTACCCTGAGTTGTATCTGTTCACTGAATTTTAATGCTGGGAAGAGCAGTCAAGTAATTCAAAAGGTTTGATCTTGGTGTTAATTTTTTGCATTAACCATAAACCAGTTTGCTCTCTTGAAAACAACAATTTGTACTGTGGTTAGAATCAATAAAGGGAAAGACATTTTGCAAAGCATTTCAAGGAGCCTTTCAGCTGTAAACTACTCTCACAGAGGCAACTAGGGATTACTAAAATAAACTTTTTTGAATGATATTACTAAAGGAAACTCAATTGCTTTTCCAATCCATGCTATTCTACAGATTTTTGTACTGCAGCCTACCATTTAAAATTGTTTTCCAAATGCCAATGACAGTATATAGAGCCTTGGAAGTTCTGGGCAGCATAATGACGACAGCAATGCTTGTCTACCTGCATTGTCTGACAGTGTTTACCACGGGGCAGAAGCCAGACCAGAAGTTGCAAAGGCATTTTCCATACACTGATGTGAGAAAACCAGACCCAACGATAACTACTACTGACTGTTGAGTCAATCTCTTTTTTTTTTTTTTTTTGCTCTTGCCATCTATGCAATATTAGTAGCACAGGAAAATGAATTCCAGCTTGAAATTTTGCTGGAAATATTTTCTACAACACTCATGCTAATATGCATGCAAGTGTATATATGTGTAGTCAGGTGTGTGCATGGGAATGCAATCAGTTTCCATGCAGATGGGCATCAAATTTTGTGGTGAAACAACCCATCCATTGAAGATGAGGCACTACTTCTTCATCCCTAGCAGTTGCCTGGTCCCTGCCCAGGACTGTCCGCTTCTCCCCAGGGATTTGCCAATGGTGCCTCAAGCAAAACCACAAAAGTGGCTTTGAGAAGGATCTTTTCGGTTAATGACTTTTCAGGCGAATTTTTCTGCCTCTAAAAAGGGGCTGCGTTCTCTGAAACGCGCAGTTAATCAGGATCTCGCAGACTTCGCAAAGGGATCATCTTTGAATATCTGTTGTCTCTTTTCTCTCTTAAATGACATTGGACTGGGCAGGTCCTCCAGGTTAAAGTCCACCCCCCAGTTTTACACAATTTTTCACTGTGTTATTGGGACACTGGTGTTGTGTCCTGTTATGACCGGAGACCTGCTGAAGAGCGGAGCAGGTTGTGCCACAGGCAGCCATGGGGAGCGGGAAGTGGCGTGCCAGTGCAGGACACATATCCCATCTCGCCAGAGTTGGCTGAAAAGCTTCTGAGATTAAAAAAAGTAATTGCAGAGGCGCTCGGGAAGCATAGAGAGCGCAAGCCTGGCTTTTTCTGATTTCCCTTAAAGGTAGCAGCCCTCAGCTCCAGGGAAGCAGCACGGGTTTTGTCGGTCAGGAAGCATCTTCCCCCAGCAAAGATTTTGGTGAGCAGCGTGTGTGTGGGTAGAACGTGCCGTGGGAGACTACCGCGGGCTGATATGAGAGATGATATCGGAGATTAGTTAACCGTATGGGCTGAGTCCCTGGGGAGGTGTGTGAAATGAATCAGATTAAACAAAATTGATAATGTGAATACTTAATCAAACAGACAAAGGTAGTCTGCACAGCTAATTAGGGGCAAATAGAGCGTCCCTCTTGTACCTCATTTAACTGACAAATTGTGCAGACAGTTTTAATGGGAGTCTGTTTAGCAAAGAGAAGGCTGTACAGTTGACAGCTTGGCAAAATGTGGTTTCTGTAACACCACATGATGCTTATGGAAATTAGCCTGGTGCAGCTGAGCTCTGAGTAGGTGAGAGCTGCCCAAACTCTAGTAAAATGGTAAAATGGACCTTTTGTAGGCCTCTGCTCCTGACTTCTTAAAGGGACCTAGCTGCTTTTCTGCAACCTGGCAAGGAACATTTCTGAAGAAATGTAAAGGATCACTATGATACCAGAAAGGACTGCTCTTGTAGTGAAGAAGGCAGATAAAAAACTCAGACTACATCACTTTAGCTTATTGCAATTTTCTGGTTGGATTATTTTTAAAAACAGTCACTTTTGCAGCTGCTTGGGAGATGTGTAAATATGAATTACTGTCAGTGGTTACATATGAAGAAAACAACAGTGCAAAGCAATCAGCTGAGGCCTGCAATATGGGCCAACGCCAGAGCCAGGCCGAAGACTGAAGTCAGCCAAACCTGAGCCCACAGCCTGTCTTCTGGTGCAGGAGGGTCTCTGTGGCAATACGGAGTGACTCAACAGATACAAGTCTCCAGTTTCTTAAGCCCTGAGTCAAGCTTTTCTACATTTTCTGATCACCCCTTTCTCTGCATCCCTCACCTATCCTTCTCCAAAATAGTCATATCCTTTCATTGCCTCTCCTTGTGTGTCTCCAAGGCCCATATGCCTATCTGTCTTCCAGAGGAAGATGAAGATGTTTGGAAATGTTGTAAAGTCTGATGAGAGACTTCATAAACATGAGTTGGAGACTGATCCCTTCAGGAAAGTGAGACAAGTGGCCAATCCTGGTTAGTTCCCAGTGACCTTCACCAGACCTTTCACGAGCAGTTGCTGTTGCACTGATGTAGGAAAGCAAAGTGCCTTGCTGGTAAAGGGAGAACAGCTAAATATGTCTTAAATTTGTGAAACTGTATTCAAGCTTCTTCTCTAGTTTTGCATCTGCTTCTGTTTATAGGTCATAACTTCTAACGTGTTAAACGGGAGCGACCTGCAAGAGGCTTAACCAGGGATTTTGAGCAGATGTCTTTGTGCCTTGTGCTGTTGTCAGGAGCAAGGGGAGTAGACCTGTTATCCCTGCAAGACCAGCTAAGGGTAATGCAAGTTTTGCTGGAAATCATTGTCTGGGACATGGCACCCTCTGTGGTTAAGCTTCTCTTTTAGTTTCACTGACAACTAAACATCACAAGAATTTGGTGAATGTGTATGAGTATATCCATGGGTGTGCATATTTGTGTGTGCACATCCATTCACTCAGACAAGCTATACATTTTGAATGTAAAATCAGCATACCGTAATGCTTAGAGAATGAAAAGACTGAGGCTGTAATGCAAACAGTGACTTTCCACTTGATGTTGGCCATTTCACTTGACTCTTCTGTACCTCAGTTTCTACACCTACAAAACAGGATTATCCTTGCTACCCCAGAGCACTATTAGAAAGAAATGCCATCTTCACCACGATCCTTGGTGGTGAAGCACAAGATCTGGCATAGATCAAATTATTAACTAATAAAAACTGGATAGCGCAGCCAAAATTTTGTGTTGAAAGTGTCCAGGAAGAAAGTGCAAAGCTTGGGGCATTTGTGGCTTCTGGTTTTGTGACTCATTTGGGAAGCACGTTAGATTCCTTCCCTTCCAGCTGAGTGGCCTTTATGGCCTCAGCACTGCAAGTCCTTCAGCAGGAGAAAAATTGAGTGCCGTCATTTCCAAAGCAGCGTGGAGTGTTGTCACATTTGACATCTGACTTATGCTTACACATCATCCACTGTTGAAAGGCATGAGTTTATGATGGAACATAAAGATGGTAAACACATGCCCTGAGCTGAACATTTCAGGAGTGAAGTGTATTATATGTGTAATAAAGCTGCAAAGACCAGGCGCTGCCTGGAGCTAATGCTTTGGCTGAATGCACTTCTGTAGCTCTCCTTGTGGAGCTCTGTCCTTGCAAGAAAATTCCTGAATACGGAAATTATAGAGAAACTAATTAAAAGGTGGGAAAGAATGGAAATTATTTAATCAAACCAATATTACATGCCAGTTACAAAACTTAAAATTTGATCCTTGTATAGTTGTGGATTATTTTGCCCCATTTGTGATAGGTTTTTTCTTTCAGATCTTCTCAAGGAACCTTCATAATATGCAAAGACAGCCAATTCATTTATTGAATAGTTTCACGTGTTTGGGCAGAAGTCTGCATAAACCAGCAATTCCCATTCTGGTCCCTAGTGACTTACTCATCTTAGCCTACCTCCGCTAATGTGAAATGGTGGTAATGGAAATTTCCTACAGTAACACAAGTGTTTGAGTGTGTCATTAGCACTTGGAGAACAAAAGAATGTAGCAAAGAAGAAAAGAATGAATGAGAAAATAAAGGAATGAACAGGCAAAGGAACAAAAGAGAAAGAAATAGAAAAATTATGGGGAAGGTTCTGTCTGAAGGCTCCAAATCCCTCTCCTACAGCTCTGAGGAGCAGCCTTTCTGTCAGGTGGACACAATCCAGCTATCACTGTAGCTAAAAAAGCCTTGGGGAGGCAGGAGGATTTCTTTTTTTAACCTCTTCTCCAACTTGTTAAAGCCTGGGAAAATCCCACCAGCTCCCTCACGAAACGCTTGCCTGAGCAAAAGTTTTTCCAGAGCATTTCATGAGTCTCACATAATTGAAATAGGAGGGGGTTTGAGCCTGCTTCAATAGAGCGGTTTGAGTTAATTGATAAACCTTCCCTTTTTATTATCAGTGCTACCCTTCTGTCTGAAAGGCAGGGAGATTTCCTTATGGGATTTGAGCAAATATTGGAAATTGCAGTGGCAAATTAGCAGGGGCCACAAACCAGAAGTGACAGCTCAAGGAGGCTGGTGGAGGGAGTGGAGCAATCCCTTACCAGAAGCAATTGGCCAGACTTATCATATGGACTAATCACAACAGAGCTGGTGAAATAATGGGCACCAGATGTTAGCGCTTTGTAGACGCTGGCTCTCTGGAGACCAGCTCCGCCAAGCGAGCTCCCCGGGAGCAGGAGCATGGCTCTCTCATCTATTAATAGGACAGGGGGCTGCTGGTCAGTGCCTATTCCACGTATCTAATTGGTAACGCTACAGCCCCTTTCCCCAGCTTAAGGAATATTTGCATTCATGAGGAGCATTTCCATAGCTTGTATGCCTTAGATTCACAGCACTGTGTTTTGTTAAGAGAGCTTCTTAGGAGCGAGTGAGTGAAAACGAGTCATGCAATAGAGGAAATCATTAGTGCTTGCCTCCACAGAGGTCTTTAATAGGGATGTTTCTTTGCAAAGTGCTGAATATGCCCTTGCAGTCTTCTACAGCTGCAAAGATTTTACTGGCACAGAGGGTAGGAGGGAATGGGCTGGGAACGTGTTTCCCCTAGGACCTTTGCAGAGAAAGCCCTAAACTGCTCCCCAGAGCCCAGGAGCTGCAAATCCAGACAGGGAGCAAAATAGTCTCCCCTCTTGCTCTTATGTGCCGCGCTCCCGGACCAGGTCTGGCTGCGATCTAGCCTTATAGGATTAGTTTACGCCTCTCTAATTATTTGTACTAAGCTTGCTTGACAAGAGAGAGATTTGCAGCTAAGCCTCTGCTCAGAGTGCTGCCACCAGCGCTGCTGTCAGCTGCAGCGCGCTGTGCTGTGCCACGGCTCAGCTCGGAGAGACGGCACGGATGTGGGTTAGGTTTTGTGCAGGGGATCAAACCTGGCAAGGTAGTCAGCCTGGTGGGTGGGCAAAGAGGGTTGGGGACCTTGCCTAAAGCAGAGGTGGCACAGAAGACAGTCACAGAGTTAAATATAACCGCTACTTAAAAAAGGATGAATATATCTGTAAGCCATGTCTGCTGTGGTTTGTTCTAAGGGAGCCACGTCTTGAGCCCCATGGCTGCCAGGGCAGGGCACAGAGTGGAGCTCCTCCTCCCATCTCCAGCACTGCCAAAGCATCTCTGCTCTTTCTCCCTTCCTTTTCCCCTTCCCCCGCGGTGGGCCGGCCCTGACTGACTGTGGTTTCAGCCTGACAGATGGGAGCCGTCTCTCCTACGTGATCTGTCCGTCTCCCAGCACAGGGCTTCCCAGGCTTTTTCACAGGCAGAGACCCATCTCTGCGGATTGATTATAACGTGGATGGCCTTTTAGGATATTAAGCAAACAACGGGAACTTTTTCTTACAGTTTAAAAATCTTCAGGCAAAGCATCTTACAGGTCCTGACCACTGAGTCCACAATCAGAGGCACAGGCAGCCCTGTCTCTGCTTACCCGTGTCCTCCTTGGCTGAGAAGAAAGGTGCTCTGATGAGGAAGACGTATAATCATAACTTATATACTCATAAACTATAACAACTACAGAATTATAGAAACAATCTTAGATATTTTTAATAGAAATATATACTATGTGGTTTGAGAGACATCAGTACATTTGTGTGCTCAGAGTGAGTAGGACTATAGGGCTTTTGGGTCACAGTGGGCTTCTCTGTGGCAGAAGAGAATGGAGATGCCACTGCCCCATCCCTACAGAAAGGACCTAACACCTCTTCTCTGGGAGCTTCTGTAAGCAAAAGTGAGAGGGTAAAGCTAGGAGCTTATAGAGCAGATTTCAAGAGTAAATGGCGACCATTAATTCTTCTGTGACTTCGCAGTGGGATTTCAGAGATTCTTTCTTTGCTTATATGATGCTCCTTGGCATCGGAAGGGTTTGCCAGAACTTCCATTGTTCTGGGCACCTCCCTTTTGGGCACCATGAAGGCACCCGGGTTTCAGAAAACATTGAGTGCTTCCTTTTCAAAGACGAAGAGAACTTCACATTTTGTTTGCTAAGAAGACCAGGTCACGCCAGGCACTGGAAACTTATGAAATCCCAGCCCCTGGGTTTTAAAGGTTAAAAAGAGCTACCCTCCTGGAAGGGACACTGACAGTAGAAATTACTGGTCATGTGGCTCCACTCATTCATAGCTGGCAAGGACCTGGCATCTCATAGACACTGGATGTTACCAGATTTGTTATCGCAGTCATTGAACTGAACATCAACCAGTTCACTGTTACTGAATAATGCACTTACTTTTTACTGTCACCTCTTATACTAAACTACATTCACTTAACTTTCCCCCCACCTTCCCTGTATTAAGATTTCAGAGGTATTTATTTGTAAAAATAAGAGATTTTTTCCTAGGAAATTTTTTAGTAATATTTCTGTGTGTGAGAGAGCTTAGAAAAACTGAATTGGTGGAGGCAGAAGAACTGACAGTTCCATTTAAATACCAAATGCCTCTTCTTAACTTCAATCTGCATCTAAAACAAAAAAACCCTGCAAGACACAGACATTCCTTGCAGTCATTAACACTATTCCTGTGGTCCCCCAAGAGTTGTAGTTTTTTTTCTTTTGACACTTGAGATCAAACGATCAATCACCGAATACTTCCCCCTGTATCTGGATTAGCAATCAGTTGTCATTCTCCAGCATATGCCAGGAACATCTTCCCCTCCCCTCTACAGGATGCATTTCAACTTGAAACGGCAGCTTAGCCTTTGCGATAGCAATCACAAGCCCCACGATGTCTGGTGGAGGTCGGCAGGAATGTCCCAACCAGAGAGAAGGGAAAAAGTCAGAGGGTTTCTGTCAACTCCTGACAGTGGCAGGAATGTCCCATTTTCCTGACGAGCTGCCTTTCAAGCCTTGGCAGAGCCATTACCAATTCTATGGCTGCATTTCCCTGCATTTGGGGCCATCTGTCTTTACTCCTTCCATTCTGAAGTCAGAAAAGAAAATTATTTTCACATTAGCAACTCATTAAATGCCCCCAAACTTGTAGCACAATCACTGCTGGAGCCAAACTCATTGTTTTTAGACTTCCAAATACCTACTTGGAGGCATTGTTCGGAGAGTGGGGGCTGGCTTGCAGGACCTTCTGTCATGCACATGGGCAAGTGGGTGGGGTGGAGCCCTGTTACCCTCATCCATCATTCTCCATCAATGCCACCACCACCTGCAGAGGCATTACTCCCAGTCAGTCAGTCACTCGATCATTTCTTTCTGTCCATCAACGTGAGCAGAAGGAAAGGATATGAGTAGTCAGTATCAAAGCTGATAAGATTCCTAAGGCTTAAGACAGTTGAGATAGTGAAGAGCATCCGATGACTTAGGGAAGCTGCACTTTGAGCTTAGTTTTTCAGCACAAAAAAAAGCCCTCAGGAAGTGAGGTACAGTGCCAATACTCACTGTGCAAATGCTCAAGGCTATTGCTGATTAATCCATGCAAAAATACAGTGTCTTTGGCTGGGGAAAGACAGAAAAGCTGTAGTTTCAGCAAAGCTGTTGTTTCAGCAGAGTCTCATCACCCACTTCTGTGTTTCTTTAGCTGATTGTGAGAAGGGAAACCCAGAGGTTTCTTTTGAAGACCTGGCTCAAACTCATCCCGAGATCTCCTTCCAAACCCCTCAGTTTCCCCTCCCTGGAGTGAATTACTCACTACCTCACCAACTGAAAGAGTCTGACCAGTGGGCACGGGCAGAGCTGTATCCCCAGCAAAACCAGTGGGCAGTGCTGCCCCAGCAGCCCCTCAGCAGAGAGAAGGCAGTGCCGACCGCAGCGTCCCTGCGCTGGCAAAAGTACACTGAAGAGCAGCGATGGGAGAGCCATTTGTGTGGGCCAATCCATGAGAGAGCAAATACATTTCTGTGCTGCTTGGCTAAGCCCGTGCCAACATCTGAACAACTTTAAAAACTTCAGCCTATGAACCAGCCACTGAAATTCTCTTTGGGGAAAGCCCTGATCTTCCAGAGCCTGCCCAGCATCTTGAAGCAGATGGTGGATGTGGTACCCTCTCTCCACAACTTTTCTGAAGCAGTTGTGTTACTGCGGGTTTCCCGAGAGCTGTCGCAGGCCTTGGGAGATGCAGCTGCATTTTAGGGGCTGAGCAAAACATTTCCTGCATTGCATATGAAAAGCCTTCGGGGAATCAGAGGGTATTAATCAATTTTAAATGTACCATTCCTTGCCTTTAAAAATCAGAGCTCCTTGCACATTGTCAAAGCCTCCCCGAGCCCTTTCTGTCCCTGGAGTCGATCACTGTGAAATGAGGACATGTCGCAGCATAGCTTATTAGGGGAACCGGGGTGTTTCCGTTTGTTTGGATTTGTACAGAAAAGGGTTTTTCACAGGGGCTGTGCTTTGACAGTCTTGTCCTCCCCCAGGCTGGTTAGCATTTAGCAAGGAGCGGCTGACAAAGCTCCTGGGCCACGGAGATCCACAAGGTGCTTGCAGCTGGCACAGATACCTCATTAGAAATTCATTTTTTCCTGTCATAATAACAAAGTGCAGAGCAGCGGTGGCAACATAGTTTCGTATGGGAAAGCACACAAAAGGGGACAGCTGAAAGAAGCTGTGCTTTTCTCCTGTATTTCCAGCCCCGACAGAAGCATCTTCAAAGGGAGCAGCCTTGCCCGTCCGCCGCACCCTCTTGGCCTGAATCGCTTGAATGGCATTTTATACACCTACTGCACCCTGGGGCCAGCCTGCCCCCAGGGAAACCCATTCACCCGGTCCCTGTGCCTTCTACCCTGCGTTTTGTTGTTTCCTACCCCGCGGAAGCAGCGGGCAAATAAAAATGACACCCCCGGCTTGTGAATGTCGGCTCCCTCGCAAGTGGTGCTGACTCGGTTTGTTCTGGGGTGGGTGGAAAGCTTCCAAAAGCAGGGAATGATTGCGGTCTAATTCCCCTCTCTGTTTATTTGTACAGTGAAAGTGAAGAAGTAGCTTCAGGCGGGCAGAAGTGAGAGCAGAGCAGCATTGATACTGTGACTGTCATGACTGGGATGATGCACAAATGAGCACTAGTGAGGAGCCCAGTCAGTCAGTCACTGTGGAGATGGAGGGTGGCAATAAGTGACCCTTGTCATGCACAAGCACCTTGATCCACCTCGCCAAAGCTAATGAGAGAGGCACATGGGTCTCTGAAGGTCAGGAGATTCCAACTTCCTAAAAATATAGAGCAGAGGCCTGAAAAAGATCACATTTCAAAATCTTGGCTTTATTTTTCTCCCCGCTTTTTTCTTTTCCATCTTTCCCTCCTTTTGTTTTTAGTCCTCACATCAGCACATGTATTAGAAAAAATGAAGAGGATGAAGGAGAGAGAGACAGAAGGGAAACAAGCAGTGTGGGAATAGGAAAGGCCTGAGAGTCAAGAACTGAAAATTCTCAAACTAAGTAGTTACAACTCAGAAAATTCGCTCTCATACACAGACCAAAACTATGTACTAATTTCTATTTCAGATAAGTGGTTTGTTTTCTTAAAAAAAAAAAAAAAGACAAAAAAAAATCCTGATACAAAAGTTTAGTCTGATTTGTGTCACAAATTAAACACTGGCACCTCACAGTCACACCACTCCTCTGTAACGCAGCACCGAGAAGCCTTGGCAGAAGCACAGCAGATGAACTCAGCCTGGAAGGGAATCTGCCAGGGAAGAGCACCAGGCAGTCCACCAGTGCAACGCTTGCAGTTTTCTGTCAGAGAAATCTGAATCCCCACTTTGCTGTACATGGCAGCCCAGAGACACCAGCATCAGAAATCCTGAGTAGTGGGAGTGTGAAGGGAACTGCAGACCATGAGACAAAGACCACTAGGCAAATCCTTAACACATTCCAGGAATACTGTCATCCATGCAAGAATAATGTATAAATGCCTTTTCTAGTCAAGAAACCAACTGCCAGGTTAAACCATGGGGCATTTTTGCTACTGACATTGGCAATAAAGTTATGTTCAAATGGCGATTCACTGTAGCTTGGGTAAATGTTCAAAAGTGCACAGATGTACTGAGTCTAATTTTAGGCATTTTGAGAACCATTCTCTAGCCCTCGAGAGAGCTCTGGCTTTCTCCACTGTCTAAGTGGATAGGGACTAGGATGACTCTCTTAACTTCAGGCTGTTGTAAACTTAGCCTCTTCCATCCCTCAACATCACATTTCAGAACTAATTTAGTCATCGGTACTAAGCATTCTTCTAAAAAGAGTCACTTATGGCACAACTAGTAATCAATAAGCACAAAGATATTCGGGATATTCTGAAAGTGAGTGCCTGGGGAGGGCAGGGGTGGGGGTACCGGGCTGAATGTGATGCTGAAATTGGGAGAGACACACAAAGTGAAGGCATCCACCACCTTGGCCTGCAACAGGAATTTAAGAAATGTGGTGATGGTGTAGAAGAGAGTGTCTATAAGGCTGAGCAGGATGCGCACTGAAGGGGAGATGCCCACCTTAGCTAAGTTGAGCTATTCAGATATTTGGGTTGTGCTCTCAGCTCATCACTGCAGCCCCATTTGTTCTTTGTCTGGCAGGGGATTTCCAGAGGGTCCCTTGTTCTGTCTAGCTGGGGTATATCTTGGGGCAGGGGTGAATTGTTGTCTGGGGAGTATCCATATTGCTTTCCATCTGCAATGAGAAGATAGACTAGATGAGAGGAAACAAGAGTAATCTGGTAAAATCTAGGTGGAATAATTTATCTGAGACATTTAACATCTGGGCGATTTCTATGACTCCCCAGATTGAAACTGAACTCTAGGTTGTTTACATGCAGCAGGCATAGAATATGCTTATATGAGGGCTGCAGGTGACATCTATACTAAGTAAAGTGGACTGTCACTGTGTTTTCTGGCTCCAAGGTTAAGTGGCACAATGACTCTCATGTCCATACAAATAAACTCTCTTCTTAAACCTGCATGATCTAGTCTACAGTACACTCCAGGGAAAATCTGTGCTTCATACTGTCCTCCAAATGGAGACATTGCCTAGAAAGGCATTACCTCACTGAGACAGAGGTTCACTGAGGCGGGTATTAACTACTAACTGGTGGGAGTGACCACACTCTGGCCATAGTTACTAGTTTAGATGTGGCCACCCAGTCTCTGATAGGGACAGCTACCACACAGAGGAGAAAAATAAAGGGCAAGTGTTAGAGAGGCATAAAGGGATAATGATAGATGGTTGACCAAGAGAAGTTTTTCTCCTTGTAAAGCAATGTATTGGATCTGTAGACGAGTCTGCTGCATTTGAGAAGACTCCTTACAGAGACTGTCAGGTCAATATGCCAAGAATTAGGAGATGGCAAATCATTCAGTTAAGCTAAAAAAAAAGAGAGCTCAGGCTTAATATTGGAAACCACAGATTTAGCATGTGACAAACTTGTCATGAAGGGATTACAGTGACCATGAAAGTTCCTTTGTCAGATTGTCAGAAGCACGGAGGGGCTGCAGCATGAATTGGGCAATAATCCAGGTGTGAGACCACTTGGCTGCAATAGGAGATACTGATTCAGAGCAGGGATTTAAGCCTCTGTCAACCCCAGCCTCTGACAGGGCACTGCTCAGTGAAGGGCTGGATGCTTGAGAGGGATGCCCAGTTTTTCCAAGCAAGAGCCAGAACTGGTGCCCTGCTAGAAATATGAGAAATCTCAAAAAACATGTATTTCCAAAATGGAAAACCATTATCTGCCCATTCCTCATTCAGAGCATCCCTGCAGAAATGCAGAGGTATTGAGTAGAGCCTGAGGTACCTAACACTGGCTCAGATCAAGATCTGCTTCACAGATGAGTGTAAAATCCCCCAAACCAACATGATACAAATTAAATCCTACTAGTCCCCAGTACCTCCTGGGCAGAAAGAATCTCTCCTGCATCCCTCGACCTGAGCTATACTCTTGCATGACATCTCACTGATGAGGTGGATCTAGCAGATACAGATGGGCTCAGAGACCCTCACTCTGCTCATACACTCATGCCAAGTACGTCGTGCTGAGACTTTACTGCACAGGTTGCACTGCTTAGCTGTGGAGTCTATTTGCATCCTAAATAACATGGTAAATAACACGGTAAATTCGATAATCTGCAGAGATCAGTAATGGCTTAGGGCTATCATGTCCTATACTAAGCGTGGCCATCCAGCCCTATGTGCTTGTTTCTCCTGTAGTGTCTAGGAGGCAATGAGTACCATAAGCCTGCCTGGTGGTGCCTGCGCAACACGCAGAGAGCAGAAAGCTGAGACTGTGGGGAGGAACCATGTGGGCATGTAGATAATGATGTTGAGGTGTTGCGGTTGCTAATGGATGTCCAATAAGAAGCATCATAATTTCACTTGTCAGAAGGGTTGACTGGCTTATCCTGCTCTCTGTCCTAGATGACTATTTATGTGGTTAACTGCTAATATTCTTTTCTGCCGCTTCTTTCCTGCACTGCATTAGACTTGCATGGGGAAAAGGGAAAAAGAAGAGGTACAAATCGTCATGGGCAGAGCTCAAGAGCATTATGCCTCATACAGCTAGAGAAGATGCCAAAGTCAAGAGAGGTGCTTCTCCTGTCCTCGACCCAGAGGGACGAATACTCAGCTCACTTCCTTGGCATCTCCAACAACTTTTGAAAAGGCATTAACATAGGTTAGGAGATCTGCAGATGGAGGTCACTGGCCTGTGTAGTACGAACAAGGCAGAACATAAGGATTGTAAAATTCAGTCTCAAGGTAAAAATACATTCATAACTTCATGGTCAAAAAGCACAAACCAGCCATGCCTATGAATGCCTGCCATGCTCTTGCACGGCTTTCCTCCTTCCTTATCCATCACCTGCCTCCTCAGCAAAGGCACCTGAGAACAGAGGCAACTCATTGCCTGGCTCCTAATTTGCGAGCGAGCCTGGTGAGTGCTGCTTGCACAAAGTCCCACTCCGTGCTCCATTTCTGGCAGCCTGGCCCAGCTGTGCACAAATAAAAGAGCATCAGAAAGCAAGCTGGACTCCTGCGTAGTTGAAATCTGGATTGGCTTAGTCATCTCAGGAGCAAGAAAAGGTTTTCAGTACCATTTGGATGTTTCTGGAGTCTTCAGCAGACTCAAGCACCGCTGAATGGAGTGAAGGCGATGGACTCGGAGGTGAAACTTGTGGTCCAGGCTCTGGCACCTTGGATCATCAGCAACCATGATGTGTCTACGCGCCCAGGGAAATGAGCAAATGACCTTACAGTAGCCAGCTGTGGGATCATGAGGCCCTTTGACAAAGCGGGCTGAAGCAAATAAGGTTTAAGGGGTTTGCCCCTAACTGAATCCTGGCCTATTGAGCTCATAGTGATGTCAAACACAAAATTCCTCTTGACAAAAACAGGGCAGGATCAGGCCCAGAGGAGGTGGGAATCTGTTTCCTGAATGGCACCACATTCCCCTTAAGCCCCTCTCTGAGTCTGTTTCAGTAAGGCTTTGGAAGGGGTGCTCCCTGTCCTGCTGCTGTCAGATGCGGCAGGGGGGATGTTTGTTTTCTTCAGCATTTTATTTTTCTACATTATTATTAATTAATTTTTTGTGGCCTTGAGTGTAACTGTTTTGAAAGTAACAGACCCCGAAATTCATTAAATGTGTGAAATGATGGGAGAAAAAGTGTGAAATTGTAACAGTCTGTTTGGGGTTGATTAATAGAAATTTCTCCTGACAATCCCTGGGCCCTTCCGGGGGTCACTGGAACGGAGCAGCTGTAAAGACAGCAGGAGCAATTTAGAGGCTGCCCGATGGGGGCCGGGCAGATTTCGGAACAAGTGGGGAGAGTCCCATGCCCTTGTTCAGGCCAGTGGGGGACGATTGGCCACCACCGTGTCACGTTAGCATGTAGATTAGCCCGAGAGGTGCTCCCACCGGCCTAGAAAGGGTTATTTTGCTGTAAGGGAGGTTATTGCTGTTACTTCTGTTTTCAGTCCTCCAGCAATGTCACCTATAAAGCTATTGCTGCTGTATTGCCGCATCTTGCTGGCTGTGCTTCTGCTAAACAGCAAAGTGCTAGCAAGGAAAAAGCCCTGTGGCAGAAAGCGTACACGGTGGCGGTGAGGCTGGGGGGAGATTGCTTTGGTCCCTCTCCTCCTCGGTGTCTGAAGAGTCCCCAGTTGTGGCTCAAGCTGGGGCTGGATGTGGTGCTTGGGCTGCTGCTGGGTGAAGTCCTCAGTGGCGAAGGCATCCAGCGCCAAGGACCAGGGAGGTTGGACGCCTGAGCCTGTGAGGGGGAATATTTCCCTGGCTCCCACCAGGCACCCCAACCTGAACTGCTGACTTTTTTTCTTCCCCCTTTTTTTTTTTTTTTTTTTTAGCAGCTCTATATAGCCGAATGCTTTCACCCTAAGAAAGATACAAAAGAAAACATCAAAGTAAATGTCCCCACACTGACATAAGGCTAGAATAATGGTGACCTAGTAGCTAAAGACTGGGACGAATACTGAAAGTAATTCACTCCCCTCCATAACAATGGGGCATGTGTGACAATGATATATACCAGGAGGCGAGGAGAGCCACTTTTGTTGGGTAGCGATACCCCACAAACCCAATTGTAGGGAGATCAATACTGTCATAGGACAATCATCAAAGACCATCAGCTCATCATATTTTCATACCATAAGCAGCTCAAGGCGCCGGGGCTGCCTCTCCGGCAGAAAGCCCCGCGTGGAAATTTGAAGGGTGTGAAATCGACATGATTAATAATTATAGTTATTAGCACATGTACCAGCTGCTCATGTATGGCTTAGCCTGTGATTTATGGGGCCATAAATGCCCATATCTGCTTCTGACGTGGAAAGGAGAAGGGCACGCAGTCATGGGCAGAAAGCATCGTCCCTGGTGCCAGGAGCTTTCCTCCCCCTGCCCCCGACAAAATTAAAACAACAACAAAAATGGGCCAAAAAGTCACCCCTGCTCCACAGCAATGGAAGGAGCCCTTTTGTTCGCGTGTCTGCCTTAACTGCGGCTGAAACCTGTCTGCTCAATGTCCCCAAAGCCTTTGAAGTTTGGATCCCAGCTAACAAGGGCTAGAGCTTTCCCTCCCCCACGCAACTTCACGCTGTTGCCAGGCTGCAAACAATCACCATACATATTACGGATGAAACCACGAGGACCAACAACAGAAGAAGCAAAACCTAATTGTCTAGGTGCCAGAAGTTAAAGCTTTTGTTTCCCAATGTAATTTGATTCCACTCTCTTCCACCTCCCCCCCGCCCTCCGCCCCACCATCCATTTAAAACGTGGTTCATCATAGAAAATTATTTTACTTTGATGCAATCTGAAAAAATGGTTTGAAATGGCCACACATACAATATCACCACTATCCCCTAGTGCATTAACTCTTCCGAGGTTATTCTTGACTTCTGAAATCTTATAAGAATGTTTTTTCCCCCATACCAGAACAAGAAATAATGGTTAGTGCTGCAGAGAAGAACCACAACCTGCCACTGCCAGTGAATGCGCAGAAATGAAGCAAAGAGAGCTGTGCACCTATTTTTCCATAATGTTCATAGTGATGGACTAGCCATGTCTTGCTGTCAAGCAGAAGCCAAAGTCGGTGCCCTGTCCTAGGGATGCTATTTCCAGCCTGCATTGAAGCCAGTAGTAATGCTGCACCCCTCCTCTGGATCAGGTGGTAGCAGAGTGCATGGCAAACATACCAAACACATCCCCACTACACCACAATATTTCATCGCCATTTCGTGAAGCCTGCTGGTCTTACACGGACCTGGTGGGCTAGAAACTTCAGTGAGATGAAGGATTTCCTGAACACTGAAGATGAGCGCAGCTAAGAAAATAACACAGCACAGTGATGCAACTCGGGGGCTAAAATGATGCCAAGACACTGGAACAGCCTCCAGCAAACCCTGGCGTTGGGACGCAAGAAGGGAGAGAAAGGGGGTTATGTCACCATGTCTCTTCCATTCTACAAAACGGTGACCAAATGGTGTAGCAGGATAATGGCAAATGCACTGGGATGTCAAAAGGGTTACTGAATTATTCTGCTTTTAAACAGACTCCATGTAGTTCCTATAGTTCAAGGTGGAGGGAAGACCATTGCTAATAAAATAATTTAGTATAAATAATATATTCAGTGAATCGCATGGAATTGATTTATATGTCTTTTCCTTTTGCAAACTAATACTTTGGGCCAAAAATTGGTCTGTC
>NW_009647763.1:1261424-1313571 GCF_000708025.1 Charadrius vociferus | reverse complement strand
TGTTTAGGCAATGGCTTTCCATTGAAAAGCCGTTTTAGTGGGAAAAATTGACCAGTTTTTAAATTACGTTAGTGAACATACTGTTCATAGTGTGCTCACCTACTATAGCCCTTTCTTTCATTATTGAAATGTACCCTTCAAAGAGCTTGTGAGTTTTTGCCTGTGTGTATTTGTTGGCACCCATGCATGCTCAGGAAGGCCTGATTTTGAAGTGTAAGCTAGCAGTGGTAATTTGGATGCCTAGTGTTACCCATTCCCCCATGTATTACTGCATCTGTATCCTAAACAAGAAGATTTTAGTCTCTTGAATTTGAAGTGGCCTTCCATGACACTGGACAACAACCAAGCTATAGCCAAACATGAGCTGTGCTCAGCTCTGGGACAGTCATTTGGTTGAGTATGAGAATAACAGGGTGAAATATGAGGGCCTGGGGCAGGGGCCAGACTAAACCATCTAATGCTTCTTTTTCATCTTCCACTGCATTTCATCTTCCATTCCAGGCTGGATTCAGACGGAGCATCTCCGTTACCTGCAGTGGGCTGTCTCTCTTTGCTGAGCTCACCAGTACAGCCAGCAAGGAGATGGCTGGTGCACACCACCAGCAACGCCAAGCTCCAGCACAGATGCACACAATAAGCCCGTTGGCTTTTGGTGTCTTCAGAGAGAAGCAGCATTTTCTCTGTGGGCTCAAAACCCCCACAGATGGTTCTGATCTGATGTGATTTGTTGATTGATTTTTAGCTCATCCCATTCTCCTAAAATTACCCTAAAAACCCCTTTTCACAAAGTCATCTTGTGTGTGTGTGTGCATATGTATGTGTACATGTAAAAGAGAAAGCTGTGAAGACATAAGGCAGATTCTCAACAGCTCCATGTAAACCACCTCACTGAGTTTTGGCAAAGAGATCAGTGTGAGGGATCCTTTATACTGTCGCCTTGGACAACCAAGGAAGATGAGAGGTCACAGTTTCTTCCATTTCCATGTTATATAAGTGCATGGCAAGAAGCAATTAGATTTTTTTTTCTCTGGATATGTGTATATTTGATTCTTTTATGAAGGAGTTTATGTGTAGGAGCGTGTAAATATATGTGTGAACATCTGTGTCTGCGTTGTGTGTGTGTATATGTAGCACATACAATTTCTCCACTGAAAAGCTGAGAGAAGAAGTAAGTAGAGTAACCAAGAAATATCCGATTCAGGTAAAGAAGGTAAGCTAACTTACATATTCACACAGAAACTGTGAATTATGAACTATAGGTGTTTTAGTTATTTGTTATATTCAGGATGCAACCCAAAGGGAATTACTGAGAAATGGTTAACTGTTGGTTGTATTCAATCACTTAATTGAAATGTCACAAAAGCTTTTTTCCTGTTATATTTATTCACATGTGGCCAGTTTAGATTTAACTCTCAAGCAATATAACAATATGTATTACTTCACTGAAGTGACACCGATTTTCACAGCTGAGATTTGAACAGATGGAAAAATTGTTGTTCTTACGCAAAATAAGTAGTTTTACAACATGCTGATCACATCTATTACAGGGCCAAGGGAAGGAAAATGCCTCATTGCAGCGAGGAAGAACAAGATCTCTTTTACTTTCTAACAAACAAGTTAAGAAATAATGCAAAGGTCTCACAATAGATCTGTAACCTATATGCATGGCAGATGATAAATGGGGACAGCCACCAATGTAGCAGAATAATGAAGGATAGCATGGGAAATAACTTTGGCTTCTGATTAGCTCACCTGATTTTATAACAGTGCTGTATCAAACAAACTGGAAAATATTTTCCGGAGGTATGATTTTATGTAGTGTTTAGAAAAAAATGAGGAAGTATGTGACTATGTCACCAAAAGCACCCAAAAAGAATAAAGGAAGAGGGAATCAGATGCCAGAATGGCCAAGGAAGCCCATGAGGTAGTTGTCTAGTAGAAACTGTCTCTGTTTCTACGTTATGACACAAGTGTGTGTGTGTGTGTGTGCGCGCATGTGTATGCGTATTTGAGTATATGCTGATCTGTGCTCTTAGGTTGCCTTTAAGATGAACACACGAAATGAGTCATCTCTACATGACATTTCTTCTTTCTTTACTGTCTTACCTTGGGCCTTTGCTGTGCCCCATCCAGATGGCTGCACTGTGGAAGCTGTCCTATCTCACCCCTCAATTCTGCCTCTTCCAAGCATAGATGTTCTCAAATTGTTCATTTTTCTTCTCCTGGACTCATCAGGAGTCCAGAAGAAGATCAGGAACTGAAATGCTTTTTTTAAGGTGGGCCAAACAGGATTCAGAATTTGTAGATGAAGGAAAATTTGGTAACAGCTTTTAATAAAAATTTTCATTATCAGAAGGTAAAGCCAATAAAAGTTCAAAACAACTTTAGCAGCCAATGGGACCCCGGTTGCCAATGTGAAGGGATATTACAGAAAACTTATTGGATTTAAAGAAAGCTGGGAGAGCCCTTGCATCCAGAGAAAGGACTGGAGAATCGCAGTTGCTGGCCTGACAGGGATACAGTTAGAGGTAACTGTAGGCAGAAAGTCTAAACATCGCCGCCAGAAACCAGAACTCTACAAGGAGCATTTATAGCAATTCAACACCAATCATAACTATTTAACTAGTTCAATAATATGTTACCCAGCTAGTCTGCAATTTTCCTAAAGATCAGTTATGTAGAAATGGGCATCTGCTCAGATCACCCAATTCAAAACAAACCATTTGCATAATAAATATTTGCAGAGGAACAAGTGGGTGGGGTTTAAGCGAGTGCACAGATGAACATAAAAATCAAATATGGCTAGAAAGAAACTAGGCTAAATTACTGGAGGAAAACAAAACAAAACAAAACAAAGCCCCCATATTTCTTCAACTACTTTTAAAAAATCAGTGCAAATATCTCTAGTATGTCCATTTGCTTCTTTCCAGGGTCATAATTTTCTTCCTATTCCTCACTGACTAATAAAAAGGAGTTTGTGGGCTTGTTCCAGTGCCAGTATGTACATGTGCTTCTGTGGGCATGCAGGGAGGTGAGGGTGGATGGCAGAATACCAGGGTCTACAGCACTGTTCCCAAATAAAGTCTGCTTCACAATGACACTTAAGTTAAGAAATAACTACAGCTTTTTTAATATCAGAAGTTCACCCAGACCCTGCTCTTGCACTGAGTCCCAGCATGCATTGTGGGAAATTCAGTGGCACTTTTTACCTCCCATGGTCTCCTTGCAGCTGTAATTTGTCCGTCACTAATGCGACCAACAATTTATTACGTTATACCCTCCAAAGGAAATATCAGTTTCTACCCTGTTTCCATAGAATTAGTGGTAGAGGGGCAATGGATGAAATGAAACTCATGAAAATGAGTATGAAAATTAGTTAAAAATGGTTTGACTAGACTCACTTGTTGATCATGAACAGCTTAGAAAAGCCTGTGAAAGGGAGACAATTGAGAGGAGAATGTTAAAATGAGCAGAGAGAGGTCCAGAAAAGGGAAAAAAAAACCAACCAAGACCCCCTAAAATCACCCATCTTTCCTGGATCTCACAACAAAGAAATTAAGTAGGAAGGATGTGAGAGAGAAAAGGAGGACGAGGAGCATGGCAGCCCAGCCAGGAATAATCACTGTAGCAAGGTCCTTGGCATGTTCCCAGCATGAGGAAACTTGATGAACATTTAATCCAAGCACATTCTTCATGGGGCTTCTGCCTCTCTAGAGCAGCACAGAAGCTCATCCGTGGTGAGGAGGGTATAAGAGCAAGGTGTCTCCGTGTGACCTCTGCATGGCAATATGTAATGGTGACATGTTAAATATGACTAATATTTTCTTCAGAACTGAGTTTACAAAAATACATGATCAGCTGTGGTCAGCAAACAAGACCATAATGTGGTGTCTATCACAGCACAAACAGTGTATTAATGGAGCCATTAATCACCATCAAAACTGTATTAGGAGTGAAGATAGCCAAAGAGAGCTTAACTGACAGCAAGTGGCCATAAACCTGTCCAAAACCTAATTTGATTACCATCATACCAGCATCTGTGCCACTTATGAGGGTTCATTTTTTTGATGAAATTAAGTAGACAAGTCGTTCATGCGTATAATAGACATCTAAATCATGGTAAACATGTTGCTGGCAAGAGAAGTAGTTAAAGAAAGTGGGAGATTGCTTTGCAGGTGAAATTTCAGGCAAAATGCACTGCCGGTGTCACAACAGTTGGTTAGAAAACCGTTGTCAAACTCGTCTTGCCAAGCCGTGAGTGAGAAATGTTTTGGATCCACGTTCAACAGAATAAACGCTGCTGCAAGTCAGGGGATGTCGGGAGCCTCTAGCTATTTACAAGAAGGACGGCTTTTGCCAATATAAACTCTTGCTCTTTATCGGCAATAAATATTCCCTACAAACAATCTGTTTTATTCATAGACAGTTGGACCCATTATGTTTTGGTCTTGACAGACGGGACAGTAGGATGCTGCATTTAAATGACACAGACTGTATAGGAATGTATTTCCAGATGATGACTGAGCCTGGAGCTTCCACATAAATCAGGGCAGGGAAATTATTCTGTAAGAAATATGCTCAGATTTCAGCCTCATAAATACAGAGAGAACCCAAATTTCCAGGGCTTCTTAACTTTTATGTGAGCATTTTAATGATCGTTTTAGACAGCTACCAAGAAATTCACGTTTACTATTAGCAATTATATGAACATGAGAAATCTCTCAGGAAAGTAATGGATAAGGTTGTCCCACCTACACATAACTAAGAGGCTCAAGTCTGAAAAGATGTCCATTTTGGAGGTCAGGAATAATTGGATTTTCTGGCAGAACAAAACTGTCCAACAGCCGAAATGAATAGAGACTAAAAATCACAGTTTTCCCACTTGCCTTACCGTGCAGCCGATATAGGTAGGGGTGAATGTGCAGCTGCACGCAGAGGCACCACTGAAAGGAAGGGATGAGATCTCGTAGCTCAAAGAAGCACGTATTTGAGAGCCAAGTGGACATGTGAAAACGTGCCTGCTTTAACTTGCCACCTTTAAATAGACCTGGCACTGCTGGTGACCTTAGGCCACTTCAAATGTATCCCACGTAGGTGCTGTACATATGCTGAATGTATAATATAATTGAATATGGAACAGGAAGGGGATCAGTCCCCGGAGAGGGAGATTGTTTCTTCAAACTAGACGTTAATGATAGAGTGAGTGACATTTATCTCCAGTCCTTTTACGAATCACTGAGACGCAAACAGTGAACACCTTGCCTTTGCTGTGAGCTACGCCTCAAGCCATGGGAAGCTGCCTGCCATTCACAAGCCAATGCCTTGTAGGCAGCTCCATCTTACCTGAGTTCGCAGATGGGCCATTCCCCAGGTGGGTCTGGCAAAACACTTCTCATTAATCATTGCTTAAAGCCCTCTCAGTGGGAAGACCTCAGGTTAGACATCATTTGGAAACAAATTGGGTGAAAAATAGCTCTGACAATAAGGAGCCCACACAGAATTCCCCTGTGAGAGCTTCAGCGGTGTGAAAACAGACTCTTCCAGGACACTAAATGATCTGTCAGTTAGCAAATGACATTATAATCCAGTTTTATGCCACAGACAAATCAAAGCCTTTGCTGTACTTCCTCACTTTTCCCTCTATTTTCTCCCCTTTACCTCCTTTAAAGTGACTCAATATTTGAGTTTGGGTAGGAAAGAAAAGGATCTGCTACAGAATTTACAAAACATACCCTTTATTTTCAGTGAGGTGAAATAGTATCAGATTTTCCATGTTAAGTGATAGATAGGGAGCAAAATACCTCAGGAAAGAGGCACTATTATGGTCTGCGGTTCAGGAGAGAGAAACTGAGATTTCTGTTTCTGCTTTGCCCCCTACTGTGCTCCAAGTCCCCTTTGATTATTCCTTTCACTTTTATGGGCAGAGATGCTGACACACCAAACTTTCTGGAGGCAATGGACTTAGTGACATGCTTAAACAGAGGTTGTACTTATGGACCTTAATGTTTGAATGAGGGCTGTAATAGCAACAGCACATTTGCTTACCTCATAGGAGTGGAACCCTTACCTGTAAAGACTCACCCTGGAGACTTGAAGAACTATTTACAATGAGACTAATCTTAGAGAAAAATTAAGGTAGAGGTAAGACAGTTGAAGGAAGTCATCTTACTTTGTCCAGAAAAGGTTCACCAGGTATAAATGTCCTGAACAGAAAGAAGCGAACCCGAAATCCAAACCCACTTCCCAGGCAGATAGCCAAGTTGCAAAAACTTCCAACAGACAAACCTAAGTCTTGCAGTGTTGTCTTGCTGCCTCTTTTCTCCTTCTGCCATCGGTAGCAGCAGAAACCCACCCACAATCTATGAGACACCTCACAAATGACCAACAGTCAGCCCAAGTTCTCAATTGCCACTGGTGCTGCCCAAAGGATGCTGTTGTCCCCAGCCCTTCCTGGCAGTGGGGTTCCCTGTTCTGCTCCAGTTTAGGTGGATGCACTGAAGTCCTGTTGGGGTCATTTTGAAAATGAAACATGGACTCAAGTGCTTTTCTGAAGAGAGGCTACAGTAACTATTTCAAAGTAAAATCCTTGTGCACTCAAACAGTGGTCCTGGGCATCCTGGTTATTCCCTATTAAATGACAGTATTCATTTTCAAGTGCTGACACTTCATGTCAGGGGTAATTCTGGGTCCTCAGAGGCATTAAGTGTTGACCAACTCAAGTAAACTTAAAAACTGTGTTTCTTCTCTGCTTCTAGCATTGCTTCTTCTCTCAAGTACATCCAAAGGTTAAATTGACCCAGCGCATTGATAACAAAAAAAAGGGAAATAGCGAGCATGCAGCAGAATTTACCCTACCTGAACAGAGAAATAAAATGTAATGTGGGGCAAGTCAGACATCCTTCACTGAAAGACATTGAGTATAGCCCAGCTGTGACATACAGGCATGGGCACAGGCAAAACCCACTGCTACAAGAGGCTGAAACATAAATCGCAATAATTAAAATACAGGGTTTTCTGCTTGATGATGTCTCATACTGACCTATCTACATGCAAGCCTGCCTACCTATTACACTAGAAAGGGTTAAGTGCTAATTTTTCATTGGTTCCAGCTGTGACACCCAATATCCTTGCACGATGTAAGAAGGTTTCTTTGAAGTCTCCCCATTCACAGTCCTAACACAACAGGTCTTGGTGTTTGAATAACAGAGGTTTACAGCAGTCTGAATCGAGGCAGGCCACTACCAACTGGGGACAACAAATATTTTAAGACGCAGGGGCTGTGCAACAACCTGTTGAGGTTTGACCTCTCGCTTTTGCCTTCCCACTGAAATGTCCCTGAGGTATTTATGACTCCTTTCTCTAATGCTTTTGCCCAGAGATCTTTCTGTCAGTTTTTTATCTGGAGTGAATCAATGACTTTTGCCACAGGTCTATCAATACCTATCATCCCTTTAGGCTGCCTGAGCTTTCTTATCCGGGGGTTCAACACAGACCTCAAAAATTGGTTGGCCCCAAATACTGAATTCATTTTTCTCCCAGTATGGTTCATCCAGAATATGAGTGAAGGATTCAGTGTGGTCTGTGCTGGAGTTCTTCCATGAGACCTATCTGTTGATACCCTCTGCCCAAAGCACACCAGAGTGTCCCCCACCATGAATACATGAATATTTGCTAAGAAGTGACAACAACGTCAATTATTTAGCAAACACACAGCCCATCTGCACCATTCCTTCCTGCGCTGAGCACCACCTTGCACCACGAACAGCCTTGCTGAAATCAAGCTTAAAATTGACAGTGTTTCCATGGCATATTGCTGTCAGATTTCCAATAATGGCCTCAAGGTGTGGAGAAAGGGACACGGATCCAGCACTTGTCCCAACTCAATATGTTTGCACCTCCCTGCTGGCCTCTGGAAATGACGGGGATGCAGCCAGCCTCACTCATCACACAGAATTAGCGAGCGTGTGACTGTCTTCGCATGGCAGCCCTGCACAGCAGTCAGCAAGTAAGAAGATTTATTGCTTTATTTGACACTCTGTTATTCACTAACTGAGCATGACACATCTGGGACTAGGAACCATCTATTTGACACCAATGAGCCTTTTTTGCATTGATTGAGTTTATCCAGTTCATGCCCAGAATACAACCTGAGTAAGGAAAGACTCCCAAAACGGGCTGGAATGGGAGCTGCTGTTTTTATTTTGTTTTCCAGGAGAATGAATATGATAGGCAAATGACCTCATATGTTACAGAGCAAGGAGAGGTGATGTCAGTCACTTCAGCACCATCCTTCTTGTCACGAGCCACCATAATGATGAGAAACCATTTCGTTAATGCTGATAGACTGGCAGGGAAGCACAGATCAAAATGCCATAAATAATAATAGCAGTGTCTGGACTCTGAGTGAAATTAAATTACTTTGCCTGGCCCATAGATGAGACCATGCAGGACATGAGTTCCACTGCTTAGGACATGATATTCCATGTGAGCTCTGCAGAGCTGGGAACAACAATCGCCACAATTGCTTTTTCCCTTCCCTAACTGGTGGGACAGGCCAACCCGCACGCACAGCATTGCTCTGAACTAGAGATAAAATACAGAAAAACAGGAAAGCCTTGTCAATCTTACATGGAGCTTAGACTGAGCCCTCAATGCCCTTTGGTTGCATAGGCAGCTTAGGCTACCGCTGGACTAATGAAAGAAGCGACCCTTTATGTGACAGTGCACCACTCACAAACGCACCCCCACTTTTTGGGTGTTAAATCAGACCCCTCCCTAAACACTTCAAACATTCCTTTGAATCGAAAAGGGAATTCCTAAATGGAACATTTTAACTTTTTTCTTACTTGTAATTACTCCCAAGTCTGTAATTAAACTGCCCCCTATGCTGATGAGTTCCAAGACCTTTTGTTGCTGCTATTTTGCAGATTTAAAAAGGGAATTTGCTCAGCAGGTGAATTTAACCTGGAGTTTCAGCTCTTTTTAGCCACCTCATCACGAAGAGGAACATTTCCCCTCCTTTATATGTAGATGTTGACAAGGCGATGCATAACCAAATCATTCTGCAGAGAAATTATAGATAGAAAAAGGAGAGAAATAAGTGAGCTGCCAATAGTAAAATATGTCAGCAATCAACCTCCTGTTTTAAATCTACTAGTGCTTCTTTTTGTTTTGGAGTGCACTTAGCACTTATCAAAGCCAGCAGGATAGCAGCACTGGCAGGCAGAGGTGGCCTGTGATGGTGCTTCAGGGGCCAAAGGACCCAGGAAGCATGGGCAACAAACTCAGCGTCCAAAAAAGTCAGCAATGTCCTCCTCTGTCATCTGCTTTTCACTGGGGAGACAATCTCACCTCCCTCCAGGAGACCTGCCCCCTCCCAGCAGCTTGCAAAAATAACACCAGAGGTTTCTAATACACAAATCCTCAAATCCCAGCCACGGTTCAAAGTCATGCTGTCTCTCTAAGGCAAGTCTTACCATAGCTACTTTTTCGGTCTTTGCTGCTCTGGAAATACCACACCAGATCACACACCAGCTCTATCTAGTCTGTTACTGGTGATGATTGGGATTTCCTACTTTTCCTTTTCCTTTATCAACTATCTTTCTAAAACAGGCAATCTCAGACTTTTTTATCTCCTTGTCATTTGTTTTGTTATAAAAACAGGTCCCAGCACTGGTCTTGATACTATTCCTGTCAATTTTTCACTCCACCTTAGTATTGTTTCTTTCACTGCAGTTGCACATTGATATTTTTCCTCTAATATATATAATATTTTTTTCCTTTAATAAACTTTTCAGTTCTTGACACCACAGTTCTTTT
The DNA here is from genome assembly GCF_000708025.1 of Charadrius vociferus. Taxonomy (NCBI): domain Eukaryota; kingdom Metazoa; phylum Chordata; class Aves; order Charadriiformes; family Charadriidae; genus Charadrius; species Charadrius vociferus. The sequence continues at coordinate 1,303,752 of NW_009647763.1, read as the reverse complement.
GCCATCATGCTGTGTGTTGTCTTCCATAGTTCTTTAGTTTGAACTTATCTACAAAGGAAAATTATAGAAGAACAATCATATTGGTTTACCTAAAATACTTCATCTACACAAATATGACCAAGTTTCATTTTCCAATTTGTTTTTTCTAATTATAAAGCATAATATGGCACAACATAGCATTTGAAGACAAATCTTTTTATTTTTGAAAGAAAATCTATTCAAATGCAAGATGGATATTTTATTTCCCAGTCATTCAAATGGAACATGGGCAGAATTTTTTTTCCTCCAGATTTTTTCCAAATTGAATTGATCAGATTTTGTGAGACATTTTAGTTTGTGGCCAACCATTTAGTCCCAGCACCAGTGTTTCTCCAACTAGGTTTACAACATGAAACATTATGTGCGTAAGCTTGGGAGAGACCATCATTAGTTCGTGTCACAATGACAAAATGCCATTTATTCTTTGTTTCCTGTCTCTCAGCAATATTTTTCATTCCTAATTCTCAGATTCTTTCATAACATTTTATGCCAGGCCATATGGAAAGTCTAACTATATTAGATCAAGGAGCTATCCATTACCTTTTATGATGTTGACACATTCAAACGATAATATGTGCTGGACCATCATTTTGTATCTGTGAATTGCCATCACATAAAAATCAAAACATTCTGAGAAGTGGAAGATTTCCATAAGCTTCTTCCATGCAGGTATGTTTCCAATAAAGCTTCTCATACATACAATTTCGTGTTTATGGTCAGTGGATTTTGTTTCAGTAGAACACACTGCCTCTTAGGCACACTGAATATCTGTCAGCTGGATGACTGCCAGGCTAGGGACCTCTTGTTCTTGCACTTGGGGAAAGCTGTGAAGTTCTATTTTCACCCATGAAGTTCCACGTCTGTTTACAAAGACAACAGAAAAATTCTCATTTCCATGAAACCACCTTTACTAATGTCGAAATCCTCCACATTTTTTCCACCAGTTTACCACATACAGGTGTAAGATAGATTACATCCACTATTTCCTAGGTCCAGCATCTGTTTTTCTCTGGCTTTTGGGTCAGTGACTGTTTTCAATGTTTTTTGTATGATGTCCTCCTTAAGTTCCACTTATTGGCCCACCCACCTTTTGTAAAGAATCACCACAGCAGCAACATCTAGAATACCAAGTCCAGATGCCACGGTATTTGGGGGGATCCCTGTGTTTATTAACTGAGTCTGGTGAGTGACATTGATTTTGATGATGAGCTGTCTCAGTTACTTCTACCAAGCTGCCAGTCTCTGAGATTTCTTGTCTTTGCCACTAGAAAACAACACACAAGGGGAGACCTTGCTGTGATAACCTTGGCAGTGAAGCTTGTTGGAAAAAGAGCTTTCCTACCAGATTGGATAATCAAGGCAGTCAATAAGGGCTGTATCGCTTCTGAGTTTAGGATATTTCCAGAAGTTCAAGAAGCATCATAAACTAAATCCCAAATCCACATCAGAGAGAAAGTAGTAGAGTGTCTCTGAAGGGAAAGGAGTTGCAGCCTGGAAGGACACAGATATGCAATGGCAGAGAGCCTGGACACCAAATGGAAGTACAGAGAGCATATGGAAGCTGTTTTGAGGTCCAGAAGCCATAGCAAGGCAAGCACTGAGATTACTGTGGAGCACGATAAGGTCTCACTGAAGCATTCAAAGTGGAGAGGAGAAAAAGGTAGTCACAGTACACAGAGAAACACCTCCTCTGTGTTGAAACACGCTTCCTAGAGGATATTTAAATGCTAGCAAACTCTGGCACATATGAACACATACAGAGACAAAGTCACATGTACAACAACCTACTCCGCCCCCAAATGCATGGTTTTTTAGAGTACAAATGTGAACCAAGAAGGATTTGTATGGAGGAGAGAAACAGATGAGGTGACTCTTTCACTACTTCTAGGTAGGGCTGACTATGTACCCCTAATGTTTTTATTTAGTTGCAACTGTGATGGGGTGGGTTCTGCTCTGCTTTCATTAAGTGTGGAGATGGTTGTTTCTTGAGGAATTATTGGAGAACTCTTACCTTTTTCGTGGCTCACAGCCAAATTTAAGTCACAAAGGATAGAATCACAGAATCACAGAATTTTCAGAGTTGTAAGGGACCTCTAGAGATCATCTAGTCCAACTCCCCTGCTAAAGCAGGATTGCCTAGAGCACATCACTCAGGACTGCATCCAGGCGGGTTTTGAAAATCTCCAGAGAAGGGCACGCAACAACAACCCCGGGCAGCCTGTGCCAGTGCTCTGTCACCCTAACCATAAAGAAGCTTTTCCGTGTGTTGGAACGGAACTTCCTATGTTCCAACTTGCACCCATTGCCCCTCATCCTGTCACTGGGACCCACCGAGAAGAGTCTGGCTCCATCCTCCTTCAACCCACCCTTTAGATATTTGTAAGCAATAATAAGGTCTCCCCTCAGCCTTCTCTTCTCCAGGCTAAAGAGTCCCAGCTCTCTCAGCCTTTCCTCATAAGGGAGATGCCCCAATCCCTCAATCATCTTGGTTGCCCTTTGCTTGACTCGCTCCAGCAGTTCCCTGTCCCTCTTGAACTGGGGAGCCCAAAACTGGACACAGTATTCCAGTTGTGGCCTCACCAGTGCCGAGGAGAGGGGGAGAATGACCTCCCTCGACCTACTGGTCACACTCCTCCCTATGCAGCCCGGGATTCCATTGGCCTTTTTGGCAACAAGGGCACATTGCTGGCTCATTGACAATTAACTATCTACCAGGACCCCCAAATCCTTCTCCTCAGAACTACTTCCCAGCAGGTCCACCCCTAACCTATGCTGGTGCCTAGCATTCTTCCTCCCCAGGATACTACTACCTGTGTTCACAGTCTGTTTCTGTTGCCCTTTTCATGGCCAGTGGGGCAAAAACCAAGGCAAGACTGGCACAGCTCTGTGGCTGAGAAGAGGCTTTCAGGTAGCATTGCGACATCTGTCCTGCTTTCATGCTTCTCTTTGTCGGTTTGCATCAGGAAGAGCAGTAAGGCTGGAGCCTGGTAAGTCACCACACAAATAAGGACCAGAGGGAACAGTTGTCTCAGGGAAAGGAGACGACTGTTTCTCAGACAGTTTTGCTGGAGTCAACAGAAAGACAGGACTTCCATGGGCTCTCAGGCACACATCAGGTTAGCAGAAGTTGTGAATCAGCAAAGTCAGCGAAATTCTGGGTTTGGAGTAAGTCCAGCACAGACTGAAAGTTGTTACACATAAACATGTAGCCAAATGTGGGGGTTTTGTAACCCCCTCAGTTAATTTTCACTGCTTCAGGTTCAGCTTCAAGTTTGCCATCCTTTGGGGCATTCCTACCAGTTGCTTCTTAAACAAAACCAGCATAACTGAGAACAAATAAAATGGTTACCACCCCTCACAGTCATACAAAGTTCTTAACCTAGTGTGACAACACATATGTGAAGTAAGTAAATACCAGAGCTCCACTTTAAGGAAGTTGAGAGTTGCAATAGATTACAAATTCTTCTTTATCCATGCAAGCTAAAATAAATAGAAATATGGTCTTCACTGTCATTCAGCTGATTGCTTGGAACAGGAAGGAGCAAACTTGTTTGGAAAATCTGGTGAGCATCCTTAGTCTTCTTCCACCAGTCACTTAGGAAACAGGGGAAACTATTTCGATACAGAACTCATTCAATTGCTTGGCACGTTTTCTTGATTCAGTGGTTTCTTTTAGAAAGACTGTAAAAAAAAAGGTTACAACCAAAGTGCTAAGAACCTCCAACTTTTAAGATGCTTTTGCACTGTACGATCAAAATAGGGTTGATAAAGAAGTATAGTGTGTTGATATCTACTGCAAATCAATACAGAGAGTCCGTGTCACCTCTATGCAGGACCTCAAACACAAATTAGATAAAATATATTTCATGGAGCAGAATACACCCTGCAACTTAAGGAAACCCTGGAAAGCCTAATGAAATACTAACAAAACAGCCTTATAAGTATCTCATTCCCACACGACCAGATGCAGAGAGGGCTGTTGCTGGGAATCACAGTGTGTGAAAGCCATACAAAAAGCGTATTTATTTGGTTGAGGAGAATGTATCTATCTCTCTATCAATAAATGTCTGAATGTTTGGGCCTTCTGTGTTCACGCATGAGACCTACCTCTGTCTTACTGTGCTCAAATCTTACCATCAATCTGTCACAACAAAACTAAGTGATCTATTTTTGAGTTCAGGGAGGGATTAAATCAAATTGTAGTTCATACTTACCAAAACCCTAAAGCTGCACTGCTATTGTCATTAGGGTGATCCTCGGGTATGTGCATCCAGATAGACAAGCTCATGAGCTAAGGGATTATAAATAGGAAGCCCATGAAAGCAATTTTAGGCGGTAGAAGAGTCTCAGGAGATAAAATCTTGGGAGAGGTATTTCTTCTTCTTTGGAAAAAAAAAGTACTTTCAGTTAGATTAGCTATTCCTGTTGCCCTCCACATCTCTCTTGTCTTTTTTGAATACGGAAAAGGCTTTTGGAAGGCTCATACATAAGTGGCAGTCATTAGGAGTAAGGCAATCATTCCTGTATTAGCTTCCAAGCAAAAACATTTCGGGTTATGGCTGGTGTGAAGCAAGGCTCACAAAATTGCCAGTGGGAGATAAAAGACTCACAGCTGTCCGACGAACAGCTCCTGAAGGTTCCTGTGCTATATATATGCTCCTTTAATTCCTTTTAAATTGCATGCATTTATGCTAAAAGTCTTCTACAGACTGTTTCCACTGAGACAAATGTCTTTGACTCTGGACACTCTACAAACGGTGACTTCAAGGGAGAGCTCAGAGTGTTAACACTGTTAGACATTAACCTCTCTTTTTTCATGATGTGATGTGATTAAAACATCAAACTAACTTCCATACCAGAAATGTGTTAACTGCTGCTTTGTGCCTCCAGCTGTGCTGAACCCAAATACACTACATAGGGTGTAAATCTGTCCTTTGAGAAAAACCATTAGGGTTTTTTTTAAACGTGTTTTTTTCTTTCCTATCGCAGCACAGAAAATGAAGAGCAGCAAACCACTAGGCAGAAGGGTTAACTCAGGATGCTGCTGGGCAGGGAAGGGTGGAAGTATTTGCATAGAATAGCATCTGGAATCTATATGTCCTCAAATACTTTGAGGGGGGAAGCAGTTTTCCACATTCATTACAGCCTGGTAAGGAAGAGGAGAAAAGAAACAAGGGGGGATAGAAAAGGAACAGGGGACTCCTTTTGTATCTGTGTCCAATATGGTTTCTTTTGATTTTTCATTCTCCATAGTCAAGAGCTCCCCATGGGTTCTCATCTGTTACCCAGGCTTTGCCATACCTGCCTGCCTGTGTGAAAATGGCTCAGCTGCCGGCGCTGGATGAGGCTAACAGATCACATCTATCTCTCTGGCGTCTACTGAGCACACAGGGCTCCAAGGATCAAGCCCTGGGCAGGAGCACAAAAGCAGGTCTGTATAGAAGCAGCCAACCTTCTGCATCATCCGCAGCTCATTGTGCGGACACCGGAGGTCAAAACTTGCCCGCATTCCCGCTTTCCCCACATGGTTGTGTGTCTCTGTGTGTGTGTCTGTGTGTGTGTCAGAGTGTAAGCAAAAGGCAATGCAAGGTTACACCACAGTGTTGTTTTACTTCATCATTTTGGGCATTAATTCTTAGGACGAAAGACATTTCAAAAGCACTGGGAATGTGCATATACATACATAGAGATAGAGATAGAGATGGAGATGGAGATGGAGATATAAATCGAGATAGAGATATAAATCGAGATAGAGATGGAAATAGAGTTAGCAATAGAGATAGTGGTGTACCCTTCCTAGCTTAAAATATAGCGATTCTGAACAGCAAGTGCGTATTAAATGGGCTTTCACGTTCTGATAGGTAGGTAGTAAGAGCTGTCTGGCTTTCTGAACTTGCATTCAGAAAGGGAAGGGGAAGAATGAAATAAAAAATGTAAATAAATAGAAATATCTGCTGGGTGAACACAGCTCTGCTCTCAGTAAGGGGGACGGGATGAAAAAATTCTGAGAAACTGGAGGAGAAATCCAAAGTAAGCACAGAGACAGGATTATTAATGATGACGATCAGGGAATACATCTTTGAAAGAGGAAGGGAAAACTTTCAGTTCTGTGAAATAGTACCAGAAGGGGAAAAAACTAATAGCAAAACGAGAATATATCTTTTGGTAGTTGCCCCTTTTACATGAGTTTAGATGAGTTCAGTAAAACAATGAGTTTCCAATGACCAGTCATCAGTCCCTCTCAGAATTCACAAGTTGTTCATTTGCAATATTTTCCAAACATAAGTAAATCAGCTAAACTGGAAAAATTAGAGAGAATGAATGCCTGGCATTTAAGAGCTGGAATTTATACCTGTAAGTTTTCATGCTACAGCATGGGCATCAGGGTTTCCCTCTTCCCTCTGGGCAGCTCCTGCTTTCCTCCCTGGGGACATTTCACGTTTCCTCTTCCATTTGAGTTCCTGACCCTGCAGCCTCTGTTTCTGTGAAAGACGTCTCTCTGGTGATCAGTGAGAAATGCCCGAAGTAGTCCAAGGAGTTTGGTTTCTCAGCCTGGTACATTTTTTAACTAGTGTTGTTGGTAATACTGTGTTAGCAAAGAGCCTCAGTGCTCATGTGCATTTTTTCCTTCCACTCTGTCTCTCTCCCTCCTTTCCACTTGCCCTCTTTTACTCCCTTCCTTCCCTTAGCTTGCTTTTCTTTCTTTCTTTCTTTCTTTCTTTCTTTCTTTCTTTCTTTCTTTCTTTCTTTCTTTCTTTCTTTCTTTCTTTCTTTCTTTCTTTCTTTCTTTCTTTCTTTCTTTCTTTCTTTCTTTCTTTCTTTCTTTCTTTCTTTCTTTCTTTCTTTCTTTCTTTCTTTCTTTCTTTCTTTCTTTCTTTCTTTCTTTCTTTCTTTCTTTCTTTCTTTCTTTCTTTCTTTCTTTCTTTCTTTCTTTCTTTCTTTCTTTCTTTCTTTCTTTCTTTCTTTCTTTCTTTCTTTCTTTCTTTCTTTCTTTCTTTCTTTCTTTCTTTCTTTCTTTCTTTCTTTCTTTCTTTCTTTCTTTCTTTCTTTCTTTCTTTCTTTCTTTCTTTCTTTCTTTCTTTCTTTCTTTCTTTCTTTCTTTCTTTCTTTCTTTCTTTCTTTCTTTCTTTCTTTCTTTCTTTCTTTCTTTCTTTCTTTCTTTCTTTCTTTCTTTCTTTCTTTCTTTCTTTCTTTCTTTCTTTCTTTCTTTCTTTCTTTCTTTCTTTCTTTCTTTCTTTCTTTCTTTCTTTCTTTCTTTCTTTCTTTCTTTCTTTCTTTCTTTCTTTCTTTCTTTCTTTCTTTCTTTCTTTCTTTCTTTCTTTCTTTCTTTCTTTCTTTCTTTCTTTCTTTCTTTCTTTCTTTCTTTCTTTCTTTCTTTCTTTCTTTCTTTCTTTCTTTCTTTCTTTCTTTCTTTCTTTCTTTCTTTCTTTCTTTCTTTCTTTCTTTCTTTCTTTCTTTCTTTCTTTCTTTCTTTCTTTCTTTCTTTCTTTCTTTCTTTCTTTCTTTCTTTCTTTCTTTCTTTCTTTCTTTCTTTCTTTCTTTCTTTCTTTCTTTCTTTCTTTCTTTCTTTCTTTCTTTCTTTCTTTCTTTCTTTCTTTCTTTCTTTCTTTCTTTCTTTCTTTCTTTCTTTCTTTCTTTCTTTCTTTCTTTCTTTCTTTCTTTCTTTCTTTCTTTCTTTCTTTCTTTCTTTCTTTCTTTCTTTCTTTCTTTCTTTCTTTCTTTCTTTCTTTCTTTCTTTCTTTCTTTCTTTCTTTCTTTCTTTCTTTCTTTCTTTCTTTCTTTCTTTCTTTCTTTCTTTCTTTCTTTCTTTCTTTCTTTCTTTCTTTCTCTTTCATTCTCTGTTTCTTTCTTTCTCTCTCTCTCTCTCTTTCTTTCTCTCTTTCTTTCTCTCTTTCTTTCTCTTTCTCCCTCCCTCCCTCTCTGCAACCCCTCCTTTTTCCTTCTTTTCCCACTGTCTCTATAGAGCTTTTCAGTCTCTGTAAACGAGTGACTGAAGAAAGATTTGCTGTCCCATTCGTTCCGCACTACCCCCATAAAAAGCAAATATTTTCAGGTTGACTGAAAGTTTAACTTTGTTATTTTTTTTATTTTTAAAGAAAATCCAGCGTGACATGGCACGCGTTGGTGCCCTTGCCACTTAACAAATTACTTGTTTTTTTGACCTAAGTTAAATGCTGTGCAAATTTCCCTTGTCCATGTTTTCATTGTGTGCAGACTTCACTGATAAAGAATAAAGAGCTAACTTGTTGGGACTTTTTAGCCAGAGTTTCCTTCATTCACAACAGATTTTTTCTACTATGTCTTTAATGACACAAAAGCCTGGATCCTCAGCTGATGTAAATTGACCATTGCAGGATTGCCCTCAGCCAAGCCATGCTGCTTTACACCAGTTGTTGGTGGCCTGGGACATCCAGGCAGGGCTCCAAGGTGCAGCAGGGTCTTCTTGCCTGGCACTTCTGAACCTACTGGCCACCTTCATTTCCCATCCCAGGGGAAAAATGTGTTTTACCACCACCAGATGCTTCCTCAAAAGCCACCAAAACGCAAGTTGTGCAAGTCTTGATGAAAATCTCAAAGCTTTCGTTGTTTTTCCAAACACAAAACCTGACTCAGCTGCTTTCACTGGTGAAGCCCAAGGGCTGGTGTCCTTGCAGGCAGCCGGCAGCTGAGTCCAGCGTAGCCACCCTGAGGGCTGGAGCATCGGTGGGTGCAGGCTGCCATCCCTGCCTGTGCTGCGCTGTGGGCACCTGGGGGACAGAAGGGTCACTAATAGCTCCGGCACACTGCCTCATAGGTGACTCTGGCTTTGGGACAGGAGCTCCACCAGAGATCTTCAAAAACTGAGCTGTGCCCTTCATGGTGCAGCTCTCTCCCTCCACCACAATAACTTAACTGCTGTACTGAAACCATTCGTCCACTCAGCCCTGAAGGCTGAACTGGCCATGCACAGGCTCACCCCCTCCCATCAACCCTCTTTTATTTTCTCTAACATGCCATTTAATTTTCAAAAGAGAGAAATACTGTAGAGTTATAAATCTCGGCTCTCTCCCTGCACGACCCGCAGGCCCTCTTGCCCTGCGTGCTGCTCTACCTCTGCTGATGATTTAGGGCGGTGGGCCAGCCCGCCCCACCGCTGCTGGCGGGTGGTCCCACACGGGGAGCGGAGCTGGGCAGCCCAAGGTGAGGTAAAGTGTCCTTCTGCGACGTAGTGGCGGCGTTTCATTGCCGGCCCCTTGGAGACTCCTGTGACAGCCCTCCCCGTGACAGATTGCTGGCCCAACAATGAACCCTTTGTGCCCCCCTCATTACTCCTGCAACCTCAGCTTCCACCAAAATCTCACCCTCCTCGCAATTTTCCTTCCTCGGAAGAAAGCAAAAAGCAAAATAAATAAGCACTGCTCATCTGTCTTAGGAACTGGATTCCTTCAACTGGGAAATCCTAGGACTTTATACAGATTTTCTTGGTACTGCTCCATCACAGATGTTTTGGAACAAATAAATCAACTTTCTTTGCTTTTTTTCTCATCCTCATATGACTTCCTTTCCAGAGACAGGCGAAATAATTGTCGCCGTAGAACAGAAATTGTTTTGATGTTCTGGTTTTGTGCCAGAACATCAGCAGCTGAAATGGAGTCTTATTTAGCAGTGCATCACTGCTTGTTTTTTCCAAAAGAGACAAGAGTTTTCCCAGGGGCACCTACAAAGCCTGTCTATACGGGCAGTGACATTAGTCATGTGAGAAGTTCCCTCACCATTCTGAATTAAAAGTATTTTTTTACATTTTGGGCAAGAAATTACATTAAGAGCCTTTAAATTCTGCACCCATTAATGTCAGCTTCAGACACCTTGAGGGGGTCTGCGGTCGTTGGAGGCAAAATGCCACAGGACCGAATACGTGGGAGGAGGCTCACCTCGACAGTAACCCCAGGACTGCTTCTGCTGCCCTCTTCCCCAAGTCCATGTGCTGTACCCTTCACCATTGTTTTCCTTCCCTGCGCCCTTTCTGGTGTCAGTGGGGGATGTCAGGGGGTTTGTGCTGGGATACAGAATGGGTTAAGGAGGAGGCTGTCCGAGAAGGGTGCTGTCAGCAGCAGTTAGGGCTGGCTGGAAATTGAACCCATGGATCAGGGAAGGGAAGACATTTTTGGGGTGTTTTTGTGATTTTTTCACTCCTTTTCCAACCAACCATCATTGCTCTGAACTCTGTTGCGTAAAGACAGAGGCACTTTATTATCCCAAGTAATTGGATTATCACTTGGGGTAATAATCAGTGCCTTCTTTTCCGTAACCAATTAATGAGGTTCAAAAGGGTGGGAGATGGAGTTAACAAAGGACGAGACAGCAGACGGAGCACATCTGTGCCCTGGCCACCGAGAAGGCAGCGCAAGGAAACGTGTTTTGCTCCTGCTTGTCTTTTTCCTTTGGTTGCTGCTGCCTTTCTCCATACGTTCTCCCTCACTCCCACTTACGGTGCAGCAAGAGGAGCCTCAGGGAGCAGTGTGTGTGCATAGAGGTGTGCCTGCATGCGTGTGCACGCGTGCATAGGTTTGCTAAGCTGGAACTTGAGATATGGTCTTCCCGGGAGGTTTGGAGTGTGCAGTACTATTGGAGGCTCTGCATTTTCACCAGAATAAGTCAAACAGAAGCTCCTCTCTCTCCCTGGCTTTTCCCGACCTGGTTTTTCACTCGTGTAGTGAAGGCCAGGCTCATAGGTGGGGAGATTGGGGCTCTGGCCCTGGCACCTACAAGGATATGCCTGTGCCGGATCCTGCCCCTTCTCTCCAGGCTCTGTCAGGCACTTCCAGGAGTTCAGATGGCAACTGGGTTTCAGGACTGGCATCACTAACTTTATGTTAATCTTCAAATTGGCCATGACATCAACCAGGTGCCTTTTCCTCATCTCAGAAGTTGGCTTTTGAGTCCTGCCGTGTTAGCAGAGCTACTGGAGGAGAGTGAGGATAACCACGTATAAGTAGGTGGCTACATCAGGGCTTTCTCAGCACGATTTCAGGAGCTCCACTATGAAATTGCCTGCACCTGCCTGCTCTGTGACAGCTTCATTTGTGCATTTAATTCCCTTGCATTGCAAAACCAGCACACCCTCTCCTTGACCAACCTCTACTTTTCCTTATGAGTCTGCAAGGTACAACGATTAACAGCTATGGAAATTTTTCTCACTGGCAACTTTTCAGAAGGATCCATCTACTTTAAAGTAATGATTTATTTTGTTCAGGTAATTGCTTTTATCCTAAAAGATATTAAAATTCTTTTAAAATCTGTAATGATATACAAAGTCTCTACATAGCTATTACTGATAATAAGCACAGGAAATAAATAATTGCTATAGACAAACAAATTAGAAATTAGTCTGATTGTCTCTGCTCAAGTCACTTTACACGTTGCACTGTGAAATCTGTCCAGGAATGATCACTGACCTGCCACGCACAGGATCCACATTTTTGTCTCATCCCAAATGTGTAACTCACGTTGACAAAAAGTCTTTTCTTATGTATAGGATTAGCACACTCTTAACTTCAGAAGAAGAGTGACAGTGACCAAATCAATCAGATCACAAATCACTTAAAATGTCAGGTTGTCTCCCTGAAGGGGATGTGCTGTACATTAGCAGAAAGAAAGTTGTATATAATGGTAAACGCAGTAAGGTGCCAGGGAAAGGTAAAGCCTCCACAAGACGGGCTTTCTAGCCAGGCAGCGTTTTGATAGGATGTGCATGGTGGTATTTCTGTACCACTCAAAGAAACATTAATTACAGTACTTGATATTTTGTTTCCTTCAAAGCCAACAGCAGACAGATAAGGCACTTATTTAAAACCAAAACAACAACAAACAAACAAAGAAAGAAAAACATCCCTTCACAGGACAACCAGTCTGGGGGCTGTGTTGAGCTAGAAACAGTTTAAAGCCCTTAGCAAAGGCTTCACTTTGTGACACGAGCAACCTGCAAACAGACATCTTCCAAAAGCACAACTCTCAGTTTCTGCCGTGTAAGTTTGATTCCACCCAGGATCGTGTGGAAGAGATTGACAACTTGTAGCGGTGCATCCAAGCAGGGAGCGAAGCTCTTAATTGTATTAAGTACAGCTTGAAGTTCCTTAAACCCACTGGTCTGATCTGTGCCTGACGACACAGCACTGTCATGTTCAGAGATGTGCCCGCAAGGCCAGTCAGGGTCAGGGAAGAGCCCTGAAAAGGACACGACAGCAAGCACCGAAGTGACAGCATCCCTCTCCTGGGCTGCCTGGGCTTGTTGCTGGTGCCAGGGGAGGCCTCTCGCCTCTCTTATTAAATGATTCAGGAGTTCACATCTGCATGATGGCACCACTGGCAGCTCTGCACTGGCACGCCAGCACTTCATCTCCGGAGTATGCCCCAAAAGATGGGCAATCTTTTGTCAACCCCGTCAACTTTCAGCACTCTGCCCCACTCTTCTTAATCAAAATCACTTCAAAGACCCAAACCAGATTGATTCACATGTGAACACTACCCAAACTGTCTTCCAAGGGGGCAAATACTTGTCTTATGTTCCTTTGAACCCACTGTTGCCCGTTTACTTGTATTTACTTTGCGTGGCCTACGGCTGAACCATGGAAATTAGAAAACAAACTCCTATTCAGCGAGTCATGTCAAAGGTGACCGCTATGCCAGAAAGTCGACTGTGGGACAAACATTCCCCTGATCGGAGGCCTCTTCTGCAGCGCTGCTGTCTCCACAGTTACATACCTGTCTGCAGAAGCCTTTAGTTTATCTTGTCTATGCTGGAAGTCCTAGACGATGCCATCAATCTGAGAGATGAGAGGGATGCTCCTTTGACACTCGCACAATGGCTGTGGTGCAAGAGAAAGAAAATCGGCTCCCCTGCGAACCGCCTCCCTTTGAACGGCGCGGGGCGCGTCAGAGCAGTCGCCATCTTCGCGTCCAGGTCTTGTGAACCAAGGGGCAGAGCGGGAGAGGGCACCTCACCTCTCCGTGGGGGCGCGGGGGGCTGTGGGCACTGCAAGGTGCTGAGAAAACACAAACTGGCTCCTAGTTTTCCGTCCGCACAAGCTGGGGGTGGGGGGGTGGCTGGAGCAGAGGGTGCAAACCCCACACATGGAGTTTAAAAGCTTCCTTTCTAAAACTGCATGCTTGCTGAGGCTGGTTAGGGACCCACACTCACTGTGAAGAGCAACTGAGCAGCAGCCGTGGTGAGCAGGGACCCATGGGCAGCTCTGCCCTCCAGCCCAGCAGAAAGAGGGGTGGACGGACGTCTCGGTGGCTCTGCGGATGGTTGAACTCCAGCGATGAAATCTCTAGAGCACCTAACAACCTTGGGAGACAAATGCTGTCCTTGGGGATAATGGTTCCATTTAGATTTCATTTATCAGAGCTCCAAGACAAAAAAATAATCCAAATACACTTTATCATGGATCTCTCTAACCCACTTTCAGTGGTCTTAGCTGTATGTCTTTAGTGACCAAGTGATTTTTGAGACTTGCTGGCAAGACCGAAAAAATACAGCCGTATAGCTTGTCAGCAAAACAGGATTTCCTGGGAGTTTCTTACTCTTTTAAGGCCCTTGGAGGAGCTTTAGAAGTATTATAGGGCGATAAAAGGGAACTGGGTGATTTTCCAGCTACCAGGCTACTGCTGAGACAGTGTGGGAGAGTTGAAGGCAGCGATGCTGTATGGTATAATTCAATTCCCAAACATATCTTAGCATCTCAGTGCACTTCAAGCCAAGATATTGCATTTGTGCCTCCTCACCACAGCGCTGATAAAAGCTGTCATCTTGCTCCAGCTTTCTAATCCTCCCAGCTCACCGTGGCTTGGCTGCCCTGTGCCCTGGAAAGCTGCAACTCAATAAACTTCACCCAGATCAGTCAACTGCTTTTCACTAGTGCAATAACAACCAGAACTGTTACAAAAATGGGGAGCCTGGTGACCATCCGCTCACACTGTAGTGTCTTCACAGAGTATGGTGTAGCATCCAGTGCCTCAGCCCAGTGAAGTCAATATGAGACTGTGGAGTAAAATTTTAACCAGGAACTAAAAGGCTGTCACCAACTACTTTGTATTGATAAAGTTCAAAGAGCAATTTGAATACTAGGAGATATTTACAGGTGAAAACCCACAAAGCAGATTTGGAGGCCCAGTTTGTCTGTTATAGAAGAGTATATTTGGCTCAGGATAATAATTTCCTTAACTGTGACTATAATATATAGATGAGTCCTCGTGCCAAGAAACTATATCGAATGCAAAAACGTTTAAGAACAGTGTCAAAATACGTGTTTTAAATCCACATAAAATCTAACTCTTCTCACAGAAAGACAAACAACAGATGTTTCCCCTGTGACACAGAGATGCTGAGGTGCAGATACACTAAACTTGCATGAAGTTCCCTAATGCTGACAGTTTTTATGCCCTAGACTCTAAAGCATATCAAAGACTGCAGAAGAAACGGTAGTGGCACACGGCACCATTCCAGCTCTGCTACTGTCCCATCTTTATATTGATTTATGCGTGGAGACACAAATAACCATAGAAAGAAAGAAAGGAAGGGAGAAGGCTCAAATGAAATGGTAAAATATGAAGACAGCTTTCAGAAAGAGTAGATTTTTGTGACTCTGTTCCCTTTTTTCTTTCTCCTTCTTGAACAAAACAGAGTTGGTACCACAATGGCTCTGCAGGCTTCCTTCTGCAGAGCACAGCTAGTGACCAGCCCTGCTCTTGGGAAGCGCTCCACATTCCCCCTGTGCAAATACCTGAAGAAGGGACACTTGCCTAGTGCTGGCGTGCTTTGCTTTGAGCAAAACCTGTTAGCACCTCTCTGGTCCCACAGACAGCCTTCGCACTGATGGCCTTAGGATGTCAGAGGTTTGCAATGAAACTAGAAAGGGAGCAAACATTATCGGGTTTCAGAGAGTCGCACGTGCCCACTTAGCGCTACACTGTGTTCCCTACAAGTCACCCCAAGGCACAGGAGCCCAGCCTAGGCCTAGGCTTTCTGCATATAAAGAGCATGTCTTTGGAATTACAGCCATGAATTTTGTAATTGATGGATCTCTGGGATTTAGCAACACAGAAGTGAGAATGCCAAGGTTTCCAGCTGAATTTCTTTATGAATTAGGAACCAGCCCAGGCAGAGCCAGCCCCCCTTGCTCTGATGGTTTCGGTAGCACTGCTGCTTCTGGGTGCTGCCACACAGCCCACTCACAATTCTAAGTTGTGATGAAATAGCAAGATAAAGGGACCAGGGTCCCAAGCGCAATCCCTTGGAACAGCAGCTCAGAGCTGTCATCGTCCGAAGTGGGCTGAGTAGTCAATTCAGAACCTATGAGCTACATCCATAACGACAGCTAGAGAAAGGCAAACACGTATCAGACTGACAGCTTTTATTGCCGTTTTTACCTGCCTGACGACAGGCAGAGAGGTGAACGGCTTACTTGAGACAAGCAGCCCAGCGATGGGTTTGCAGCAGGCACTTGACCTCTGGCCCGACATGACAGCCGACAAGACTCGATGCAACGCAACACTGCCTTGCTCCCTTACATTTTGAGGCTGCAAGGAGGCAGAACTGTTGGTTTCTTCCCTCCCCCCCACCATTTCCCTATTTACGGTGCGTTAAACCTCTTGCTTCTCTGCTGCTCTGCCACCAGAAGGGTGAAGCTGTGGCCAAGATGAAAACCGAGCAGTAACTCTGGTGCTGGGGCTCTCCTTGCTGACTTGTGGGCATAGCCCCCTTCCTAATAGCAGCCTGCAGCACAGCAACCAGGTCCCTCTTCCCTAAACCTCCCAATAATTTCCTGAATTCAAGCCTTGCAGAGCACCATTCGACCACACACAATAAACTCTCGCATCCCCCCTCTCTCCAGGGGTCCCAGGGCGATAGCACAGCACTTCAAACCCGCGCGAGGCTGCCTCTCGGTTACTGGGAATGCTCAGCCCTCGTACGTGCTTCAGCATTTTAGAAATCGTAGGGTTTCATCGCTGTGCCGTGTTTAGCTTAGGGAGCACAAATAAGTTCCCCGAGACCCATCGTATGGTTAGTGTGAGCCAATGAGCAGGCTCACGGAGGGCACCACTTGCCAAAAGAGCAGATGTGTCCGAAGCCTGTACCAGTTAATTTCGTGACCTACTGAAATCACTGAGAGATTTATACTGCTAATTACTGACTTTGTTTCTGGTTTAATCATCCTTTCCTTCACCTTTCTGTAAAGCCGAGAAAGGAAAAAAATGCTCATAAACATCTCATTTTAAGCAGCGTATTGTTTCAAATATAAGCACACGAATTAAAAGACGTTAGGGTTTTTTTAGAAAAGAACATCTACAAAGAAATATCTGTACTTCGTTTCCCATCCAGAATCCTTCATGCAGTGAAAGCAAAATAATTTAAAAATACTTTTTCTGTTCTGGACATGAACAAACAAGCTGCAATAGATTGAAATTTCTCATAAATGCCCAGGAAAATGAATGACAGGGATGAGAGGCTGTAGAAATGTTATGAAATACACTAAAACCTTGATTCTGCAAAATTTTACTCCCCTTCGTAAATACATTTAGCGTACTATTTCACTGAACCTGCTATGGCTACATACATGCGTAAAATCACCATGTGTAGGCAGTCTCAGGGAGCATGTTAACCTCGTCCTGTTTTCTGTCTAAATGGTTCTTTCTGTGATTTGCTCTGAGTTTATGTGCTTCACTCCCCCACACACCTCTGACGCTGGGTTCCCCTATTTTCCATCAGTACTGGCGCTAGGCAGACTGTGCAAATATACAAGGTACCGTGGACTAATAGACTGAATGGAAAAACTGTGCCTTTATTTTTTACATAGCAGATCTGGTTTTGAAACGGATTTCTCCTAAGGGTTTGGGCAAGTTACTCAAACCTCTCTCTTACGTCTCAGGAGGGGCATTGGTTCTTACAGACTAGTAAAGACGACAAGCTGCCACAACCATCACAGAACAAAGCCCCTCAGAGCTCATGGCCTCTCCTTCAGGAGAGATTTGGTTGCTGGAGAGAACATGTAATAGGCCGAAGGCTGTATTTTGACCTTCCCACTGCGAACGCTGCAGCTCAGAGAGCAAACGAGGAAAGCAAAGGCAGTGTGGCACATCCCTCTGCATGTTTTACTTCAGCAGCTGCATCACTTGGTGCATTGAGAATTTCACTGCGTCCGGGCTCCAAGGCAGCACCGCTCTCTGCGGGTTAGGCTGAGGCGGGCAGGGTTGGGACCTCCGGTTTGGGTTTCTTCCTACTATCTCCCACTCCTATCAGTTCTCTTCCCACCAACCTTCTGGGCTTGCCTTGCACCTGGGGTTTGGGAAAACCAAGAACTCTGTAAGAAAAGCTGGGCTTAAGCAGCTGAAGGCCTCTATTTCTCCTTCCTGAGTACTCAAACCCTCTCTAGCTGACGGCTGGACATTAATATACAAGCGGCCCCAAAGTACTGAAGCAGCCCGTCTCGACCCCCTCTCAGCCCAGGAGCAATGGGGCTGTTTTCGGCTCCCATGATCTTTTCCCGCAGCATCCCTGCAGTTAACCAAGGTGCAGAGCACTCAGCCCCCCAAACCAAACCAAACCAAACCAAACCAAACCAAACCAAACCAAACTAGTGCCGCTGACATCAGGGCACCGTGCAACCGCTTGTTTCCCCAATCCGGGAATATTTGTTGTCAGGGACTTAACTCTGTATGAAAGGAATGTTGTTTCATTTCAGAACCAGAGATTTCCGACAAGACAGAGCATGAGCTTTCTGAAAGGCAAGAGCTTTTTGTTTTTTTCTCACAAACATGCTCAGACATAGCTTTCCTTTCAGCTAATTAAGCTGTTTTAAAGCAAACTGGTCAAACAGTGACATCGTGGTGGGGAGCCTTGGAATCAATTGCTTGATATAGAAGGCAGGACATTTAAAGGGTGACTCCTGCCATTGTTTCCCCTGGCTGAATCTTTTCTACTTGGTCAATGCTGCCAGAGTGACCCTATACAATTGGGAGAATTCAAAGCCACTGACCTCAAGAGATGCCATTAAGAAGGCAACTGCAGAATAAGATTTCATGGTTCGGAGTGAAATTTACCTTCTCCTTCCAAGTCTTGATGCTTACAATATTTTATATGTAAGTTTTCTTCCTGTCATTAGCATATTGTTATACCAGCTAAATAAAAAGAGAAGGCAAACGTAAGGCAGCATTGGCAATAACTGCATCTTGCTGTATGGGAGAGCCGCACCGTTTAAGGTGAAAGCTAGAACTTCAAACAAATCATCTTCTGGCATTATGGTGGTTCCTTCAGCTTCGTGACAGTGAGTGATTGGTAGGAGTAAGATTCACTTTGCTAGCACAGAAGATGGACTCTGCCTAGCATATATTTTGTTAGACAGAGTATGACATCTATTGTTTTTCCAAGCTGCTGGATATAAAATCGGTGAGTTTCAACATCTGCCAAATGACCATACAGTTTCCCATGTGCAAAGAATAGACAAATTTGAAACATTCTATTAATAACCAGAAGCACTGGCAAAAATGGGTTCCTCACTGTTTTCTTTCTGAGGACATCAGGGAGGCCATTCAGTCGGGCAGCCAACACACAAAGAAACCTTGGGAAACCTGCAAACGGGGGAGCCGCTGCCCCAGCCCCGCGCAAAGCCATGCTGAACACAGCATCCGCAGCTAGAGGAAGTTTTCCGTGCCACCAGAGAGATGCTCCATCCCGCTGTTTTCAGCGCACCCAAGGAAGCTGAGGTTGTGCCGAGGTTCACAGCATCGGGCCCTCTTTCCACAAAGACACCAGACGTGGTGGGTTTGCCCCTGTGTGCTCAGCACACACAGACAAAATGGAGGTGGTGCAGGACCGTGTTGCAATGTGTGATGAACAATCCCTACATGTCCATTTCTGCTCCTCAAGAATCTACCCAAAGCACAGCCAGCCCTCCGGGATGTACCCTGTGCCATTGCCCTTCTGCATGTACCCCTTGCTGCCGCGTGGAAAGCCTGCGTCCCCTTGGGCAGGTGGTCTCCTGCAGGATCAGGGGGATCCAGCACCTCACCACGGAGCCGGAGGAGAGCAGTGTCCCTGCCTGTGTTGGGGGGCTCGGGCCAAGGTTGTTCTGGGGCTCCCCGTACAGTCATGCAGGGCATCTCTGTAGGTGTGGGGCTGTCTTGTACCTACATCCTATGCCATGAGTGCATGTTATTTCAGAGGATACAAGAGGAATTTCTTTTAAACAGGATCATGACAGCTAAATATCCATAGGTTACATTGCGGGGCAACATGACCCACGTGGAAATGTCATGTGGTAGCTTGCACTGAAGCACAGCTGCCTTGGGCACAGACAGTCACAGCTCTGGACCATGGCTGCTCCCAGCCCAGCCGGGTGATGGGGCACGAGTCTCTGCCCAGAGAGCCCTCTGTGTCAGGGTATTGCTCTGTTGAGTCAGCCCAGCCTGTCCAAACAACAGGGCTACAACCATAGCAGCAGAGGAGGCAGAGGGTGATGGAGGCTGCTGCATCGCGAGGATGGGTGCCCTCAGCCAGCAGCTCTCCTGGAAAGACATCGCAGCTGCTTTTAAGCCATTGGGATGGGCAGAGGAACCCATCCATGGGAGTGCATCAGCCCTGGGCCACCCCTTTCCCCACATGTGCACGCATGTGTGCTGGCACACGTGGGCACCCTGCCCCTCTCCCCGGCGCTGAGCCCCGCTCCCCTTCCTGTGATGTCGCATGTTCTACATGATGACTTGCTCTATAGAAGCCATGTGTTGTCATAATGTAACATCATTAAACAAAGTGTTTAGAGCAGTTTTCGCAGAGCCAGAACATGAACAACAAAACCCGCCAATTACAGTGTCATTTTGTGTAGTTGTTAAGGTTTCAAATGTCTCCAACTTTCTCTGGTAGGCCATATTGAGCATGTCACAGCGAACATCTGAGATAACGATTTGCTAGGCAATGTGCAATTCTCGCCTTTTTTTTTTTTTAATATCCGAGAAGAAAGAGTTCTTTATAATAATTTGGCTCAAATGTCTACACACATTGCTCCAGCGTCTGTAGCAGCATGTGTTTCTAGGATTGTTCTGGAAGAGAAAATGCAGAAACAGCAGGGAGCAGAAGATAAACAGGCAATTCGTGACTCATTAAAACAAGCATTGGTAGCCAACATTGTGGAGTGTGTGAAGGCCCCAGATCCAACTCGCCTATAAACTTTTTTTACCAGCTGGACTTAGCATCTGTCAGAGTTTGGAAGGAGAGATAATCTGGTACAAATGATTTCAGTGTGTCGCATTTATTAACCTGCCACCTTACATAACGCTGCTGATTGGGAACTGGGGGACCGGCTTGAGCAGTGACACAGCTTATTGTCCAAACGGTACAACTTTGCTATTAAAGATGCTGTCTTTCCTCTCTCTTTTTAAATTATAATGAAGACAACGGAGCAACTGCAAAAGAGATAATGAAGCGACCTTAAAAAGCAGCACAGTTTTGAGAAACATACGTGCCAAGACAATATCTTCAGCAGATCTTTTTTGCTTTGCTTGTTGTTTTTTTTTTCCCCAGTCCCCAGTTTAATCCACATGCTCAGAAAACTTTTTAGCCTGCTTGTAAGAGGAGCTGAGATACACACCTCTGAACCAAACAAACACCCCATCTCACTCCCTGAGCGACCGCCTGCCGAGTGCGATGTTATTCACTGCCTGAATGGCTCCAGGAGTAGAAAACATCGCGGACATCATGGCAGGCTCAACACCCCGCATAAAAATGAACACAATTTTTTTCAAAGCATTTTAGAGGATTTCAAATATGTTCTCCCTTTTTAATGCAGTTTCTCTCATTAAGGGCCTGATCCTTCTCTAATTAATGTAGATGGAAACATTCCTTTTGATTCCAAAAGGAAAAAGGCTGGTTCCTGATGCTCTGCAGGAACTGCTGGCTTGGCAAGAGGAAAAAAAAATCATCAAAAATAATATATACATTTATCCTAGTTTGGGGTTCGGCTCTTTCCAGCTCATTGAACACTTACTAGGGACTACTTGACAAACAGAAAACCGCAAAGCGGTGTTTTGCTTCTTTTCCAGTTCAGATGCCATGAATTTCAAATTAATAGAGATGTTTACTCACTAATACAAAATTTACATGTATTAGCTTATAAAATATGAATATGCCAGTTTCTTGTTGCAAAATACAGTGTTGCCATTTAAAAAACAAAAACTGCAGAGACTTTGGGAGAAAAAAACCACAACAGTCAGGCTTAGGAATACCTCACATTTCATTTCGGTTAGCCTATTATTTGTAGTTTTGAAACTTTATTGGTCCCCGATCTAATCTTTTCTGAGTATGAAAACATTAACATATGGTTTAACACAGCACAGGGCTGGAAAGTCCATATCCCAAATGCGCATTGTATGCAGGGTGACATTCACACTAAATATCATCCCACAGGGTCTGTACTCCATTTTACCTGGGATTGGAGAGCCATGAAATCTCTGGAAAAGTTGTTCATGAGTCTGAACCAAATGGTGCGCAGTGTACTGAGATACTCGCAGCGTGTGCTGCTGCCAAAGGTTGTGGCTCAAATGTCTCTCTAAGTAACATTAAAAATCTGCTGCTTCATGCCTATGAATTTCAATATTTATAGCGTTCAATAAAATGGTCCACTGTCAGAGAGAGATGCGCCACTGTGCACTCTCTGAGCAGATGGGCTGCAATATGGCACATTTACATGGACCAGCTGTGGAGTGCAGAAATGAATGCTGGTCAGAGGCAGGCTGGAGGCGCCACATCTGGAATGCAAACAGACCCGCCTCCGCAGCCGCCGGGATGCTTCCTGAGCAGGACGAGCTCTGATTTAGGGCCGCTCACCAGTGTACCTTAAACCGCATCAAGAGTCCTCATTAACACAAGAGACTACGGTGAGGTTTAGGGCCTGGAGCTTCTCTGCTGGGCATCTGTTAGAGCCCAGGGATGGCACTCTGTAGCCTGGCGTAGAGGCACCCCGGGGAGACATTCTCTCCTGTGCTGTGTTACGGGCTAAATTCAACTTCTTTTTTTTTTTTTTTTTCATTCTCTCCTGTACCATGTTGTACACTGAACGCCTTCCAATGCAAGCAGCAAACAAGCTTCTCTAGCCTCCCACCCCTCCCTGTGCCCCCCCTCCGGGCAACCGGGGAGTCTGCTAGTACTCTGAAACTTAATTGATTCTTTTTTTTTTTTTTTTTAAGCAGAAAACAGTGAATGCTCCAGCACCACACAACAAGAATAAAACGCACGTCTGCTTTGTTTCAGCAGTAAAAGGGTTTTTTTGACCCTTTAGTTCACAATTTCTAGAAAAAAAAAAGGCTGGTGGCCACTTCTATATAAATCATTTTACACTGTGCTTGGGCAAAATCCCGGAGCCTCTGAAGTCAATGGCACAATTCCCACTGATTTCCAGTAGAGTTAGGATTTTGCTCAATTAGAATAAATAGACCTTAAAGTGGGTATAAAAAATAATTTATTCACATATTAAGGGCCCTCTGTGCTTTCAGAGTGGTCTAATGTGTCCTTAGTGTATATAAAAATCATATGTTTGAATCAAAAGGACAGAGCAAACCTATATCTTTTATTCAGCATGAAAATAATCAAAACCAAGTTAATATATCTGATATTGCAAATCAGACCTTCCAGTTTTTCCAGATCAACATATTTCATCACCACATTTTAATTCTATGGAAGTGTTAATGTGTGTTGTGGGGTGGGGGTGGGGAACACAGGTGTGAGAGATAAATTACTTTGTGAAATCTGATATTCTCTGGCATTTCAGCCTTCCCAGAGCTGATAGCGGACATACTGTGCCAGTTGAAGTGCAGTGCTGCCCACTTACTAGCCCGCTGCATGGCAGCTCCCCCTCTTACCTGGCTTTGGAATACAAATGAGAGAGTTTCACATGTCCCTGAGGCTGACCATGCAAAGCTCCAAAAAAAAATCGGTGCTTTTCTCCCAGGGAGTTTCCTACCCCTCCTCTCCCCTTCCTCTCACCTCCCACCCTCTCACCCCTGCCATTCACAGGTTTTTTAAAGCATTTTTAAAGGCTTGGCTGGTTTTAATGAATAGGCACACAAAGGGGGAAATAAATTGCCCGGTTTATGATTGCTTCTGTCATCTCAGCGGAGGAAGGCATGACGAGAACTAACACGAATATGGCTTTAAAAAGAGCATTGCCATGTATCTACTCTATTCTTTTTCATAATTTCTGGGTATCTGTGAAACTGTGAAGCCCAAATATACTGAGGAAATCCATCACCAACACATACGCAGCAAGGACTCGGTAGCGTAGAGTATCAATGCGCATTTAAAAATTACAGTGAAAACAGCCACGTGCACTTTGTGCCCAATTCTACTCTCAGGGAAGTTAATGGCATTGCTTCCTTTGACTGTCAGGGGGCTGCAGCTTGGAGCCATTCTTTGTTCTTCCATTAATAATTCAGAGTACATCTGAAATCACACATCCAGCGCACCCCGAAGCTGCACAGGGCACCGTGTTTCACACGTTGGCAATAGTATCCCAAATCTGGCTAGGGCTGAGTAGCCCTGTCCTCATGGGGCAAGTCCCGAGGACTCTCCCTCCGCACAAGTGATACGCTGCGATGCTGCTCCTCTTTACTGTGCCAGGGGACAAAGCATAAATAATGTCGCAGGATGGAGGGCACTGTCTGAGACGCAGGGGATGCCAGCCCAGGAGAGGAAAGCCCTTGCTTGGACATTTAGCGAAAGCTAAGCTGGGGGAACCTGGGGATGCATGAGGATTTAATGCACACACATACATTCAAACCATGAAGGATGTGTGGACAGGCATGGAAATCAGGCAAAAACCCTGAGCACTTCTTCCAGAGACCTCAGCAACAGGGGAACCTGGGATTCAGCCCTGCAGCTAGCTGGAGGTGTAGGCATAGCCCTGGTTTCTCTGCCTGTGAACCAGAAAGAAAAGTCCTGCCCCATTGCAGGGGAGCTGCAAGGAAAGATATACAGCAGATTGTGAGGTCCCTCAGGACCGTGGCCACAGGGCTGTATTCACACCAAAAATACATGGAGGGCTCGATGCCCTTTGGGACTGATGGCTGCCTACTAATCAAGGAAAAATTAGGTAACTGCTATCTGAAGCAAGACTTGCAGCAGCTGTGTTATAGTAGCCTCTCTTATCTCTTAGTGCAATTTTAATCCAGATTTACAGGCACCACCTTCCTCCTGCACCAGGCAAAACCATGGTACCCACCTGAGGGGGAGGAGAGCCCTCACGGCAAGTGATCGTGGCCGAGCAGCTCCCAGACAGTGAGAAATAAGTTACAGCACTTGGAGCCACTATCTGCCTGTGGCTGCCTCGGCTCGAAGGCGACAGACAGAGCCGTTACCATCACAAATCACTGCGACACTGGACGTCCATCAGGCAAGCACTGTTCCAGTGCGGGGCTGTCTGGCGCAACATGTGCCTGTCATGGACTGCTGCACATGCAAGTTTTCCCATCTTGTGGGAGATATTTTGACCATATCCTTCCTGACAAGAAACAAGTCTATTTATGGCTAACTTCTTTTCATAAATAACGCAGCCCTTACTACACTGCGCACACATATGTATTTGGCTTCTAGTGTTATTTATTGTCCTATTTTTTTTCTTTTCTTTATTTTCCTCCATTGCAAAAGCAGCTCAAGGAACTCCTAACTTCATTATAATTGCTGTAAGGAGTTTTATAAGGACTCAGACCTCAAGGTCTATTTGACCTCAACTATTTTCTGCCAATAGAGGCATTTGATTGCTCAATAACAAACTATATAATCCTGGCTGACTGCACGGTAGAGCAAGACTTTCTGCTCTGATCAAACTATACACAGTGGAAAAAGGCGGGTGTTAGGGAGCTACTGACAGATCTCATATGCTCTTGCTCACTCCCAGGTCTTGCTGAGTCCCAGCTTTGGGCTAAGTTTAGAGCAGCCCGTGGGCTAACCTGACTTACATTCTTCTGGAAGTGATCACTGGACGGGCTTCTGCCAGCTGATGATGGGCTGGATGAGATGAAATCACAGGCTATATCCAGCCACAAACTGTACATTCCCCACCTGAGAGTAGCACAATAGTATTAAGTACCCCTTTTAAGTAGCAAATAGTCGAGATTTTACTGAGCCGAAAGAACTCCTAATACTTTACCCCCACTCACAGTGCAGAACCAGCACAGCCCAGGGAAAGCAGGTGGGATTCTGTGCATCCAACAGAGATGCTCAGCAAAGGTGGCTTGGAGGGACTTTTTTTGTGGTACCAGTGGAAATCTACTGGCAACTGTGAAGTCAGCTTGACTTTCACATTCCTTCATAGCTTGCAAAGGAAAATGAACGTTTTTTTTCCACATAAGCTTCATCTCACCAAGAAATCAATGCAAGACAAGTGCAGAACTCTGCCTTCATGCCAAGCCCTTTCTGATGGGAAGGAAAGGAGGTACCATGGTGCACCTCAGCATCTGCTGCATGTGGGGTAACATAAAAAAACCCCTCTGCAGATGATTAAACCACATTTGTTGCACTAGTGTCTGCAATCCCATTTTTGGTGCAAACACTAGGGATCAAGTTGCTGCTTGACAAAGCAGAATTATCACGATAGGGAGCTTGAATAGAGATGCCGAGGAAGGACAGCATGTGCTGGCCAGCAGCGGTCCAGCATGACCAAAGAAGCAGCAGTGGAGCTTGGTCCATATGTTTGTCCTGCTCTCACTGCTGAGCAGAATCCTGCCGCACCAGTTTCAGAGCTTTGAAGGCCAGAAGGGACCATTATATCATGCCGTCACCAGCCCTGGCTGGGGCTGCCCGGGCAACAGATGGCTGAAATGTAAGCAAAGCTCATCGGGAGAAAAAATTTCTCTTTTATAATAATTTTCCACAAAAAAAAAATAGAGGCAAACCAAACCCAGGCAATCCTAAACTCTATATAAAGCTTTAACAGAGAGGGGGGGAAAGAAACCAACACAATCCTGCAGTATTTTGTTCTGGAAGCATCCGAACATGATGTTTATAAAACAAATCAGGCTCCCTTGGGCTCTTGGCAGCTGCCAGACTGTTTCATCCCTTCTTTTAACAGTGGGAAGTTTTCAGCCATAAGATAGTGTAGTGCTGGCAGCGAGGGGTATTCGAGCGAGTCGGGACTTTGCTGAAGGCTCAGACCACGCTGCTGCAAAGCTGCATGTCCTCAGAGGAGCTGTGGATTGTCACCGCTCATGGAGTTGTGTGGCACAACATGCCCTCTCCAAGTGGCAGAGCTGATGTTTAAACTATCAAGGAGGCAGTGGGCAGGGGGAAATCACCCACAACTGGGCGCCAAAGCAGTCCCAGGTCCTCTGGGTTACCTGCACTTAAGACAAGGTGGCTTCCCAATGTTGAAAGCGGAGCAACCCAGTGAAGGCATCTCAGGGGCCCCAGGAATGTGTTTGGCTGACATGGGCATGGCCAGCCTCAGCCACCGCTCCACTCCATCCGCATCACTTGGAGCGGCAGCCAACCTCTGCTGCGCCGTGCCCTACGCAAGCACAGAGACGCCAAGTGCTAACCTTGGAAAGGTGCCTGCAAAGTCATGGTTAACCCCCAAATGCAATTCTTGCAAGAAATGTCTCTCTGTAGTGCTCACGAGCACCCTAGCTCACAGAGGCACCACAAAGGTGGCCCACCCAGGGCAGAAGACTTGGAGTTGAGCGGAGCCCACACCCCTTGAACTGTTTTGGCAGAGGTCTGGCTGCACCTACACGGCATCCAGGATCTCAGCCCATGACGATGCAGTCCTCTGCGCCCGCGTCTCGGTGAAGCAGTCCTCGCCCCTCTCCTTTCTCTGTGGCTTCGGGATGTTGCTTCCCCTGAAATCAGGGGCCAGAGCGAGGCATCGACAATGGTCTGACGCCGTTTTCATTTTGCAGTTGGCTGCATAATCTGAATAGAGCTGGAGAGCGCTGCGGGGACAATGAGAGAAAATTCATTTCTAAAAAGATATGGCAGTGTGAGCAGCGTAGGGTAGAAAACCTGCCCGGGTAGCGGTCTGCTGGTGGGCAGGCATACGTGGCACTCCCTGCTACCCAACACGCTAAGCCTGTCATAAGCAAGGTACATGACTTTAAAACTTAAATAAAGGTCTAGTTAAAGAGATTCTGAAGGGCAGCCGGGCCCCCAAGTTTCTGTAGTGACTCTTCGCCTCTCGGTAACTCTACTCTTAACTTCCACGTTTGGTTCCTCCCTCTCGACTTCCATGACAACAAATCTGCCGTGTAACAGCAAATCCCCCGATGCTCACAAATCTTTCTGCAGGTAACTCCCTTCAAAGGCGGTGAGGAGCAGACCAGAGCCCCAGCGCTGTAGTGCTTCACGTGCCGTCGGCAGGGTCCTCTGCATATATAAATTTGTACCAGGCTATGGATTTATCTTAGAGCTGGGAATGAGTAATATAACACAGTAAATACTCACTGGGGAAAGTCCAAACAGACCATCATTCACGCACTAGATTTTTTCCTAGATCTATCGTGCTACTACTTACTGGCCAGAAAGACTTTGCACAGCCATAAAACTGTCTCCCTCTGGTAAAATGAGAAAGGCATGGAGAATATTTGCATTTAACTTCTTCTCATGGAGACAGAACATTAAAATGCTATTTGGTAACTTAGTCATAGAGAAGAATAGTAGAGCCATAGGCCTTTTTTCTTTTCTTTTTTTTTTTCTTTTTTTAAGATGTAACTCTTTTAAGAGTCCCCTTAAGAGTGCTCAGTAGGGTGTGTCAATATTGCTCCCCATGGAAATCATATGGTTTGCCTATGCAGACAGTGAATTGTTTTGTGGCTGTGAAATATTGTGTGTTGCCCTGTGAGCAGTGGAGCCAGTGGCTCGAGGAACCGTTGTTGAGACTGACAGTTACATTGTGCCACTGAATAGTGAAACGGCAGAATCAAAAACGCAAGTGGACCCAGACAGAATGTCCTGACCTTTAAGTAAAAGGCTGATTGGATATGGTGGGAGCTCCCCTTCATCTTCCACCATAATCCATTACACCTTTCTTGGCAAACCCTCGTAATTCATGTAGTCGCGCAGATACATTTCCCATAGAATTTTTTTACATGCTTATCATTAAATTTATCTCTTATAACTTACTTGCCTTTGTATGGTCCAGTTGTGACGTGAAGCGTCAGCTCCCTATGTTGAAGCATTCACAGCGTCCTGCCTGAGAAGTAATTCTGCGCCTTGCAGTGTGAAAGCCCAGCAATAATAAATTTGTAGGAACCCAGTCGGAAGGAAAGATTCTGCAGTACAGAAATAAATGCACGCAAAGATATTATAAGATGACCTGCAGTGGGAAAATAACAGATCCCAGCCACATGAAAGCTGTGAGCGTTTTCACACTAGGTTCATATTTTAAATTTGTCTGAACTAGATTGCAAAGTATTTGGGGCAGACACATTTTATGTGTCTGTAATGTGCCATGCACTGTACCTTATAAGTAAGAAAGAAAATAATAATGGCCTTATTAATGTTGGTTGCAAACTCACCTTTAGAGAGGATCAATATTACATCAAAAAAAGTGAACAAAATTTTGTTCTTTCAATCTTCATTTTTAATTTCAGAATTGACTTTTACCAGTTTCAATAGTTTACTTAAATAATTGCTATGTGTGTAGATAAGGAAAGATAGCAGCATGGAAAGACACCGATTAATTTTTAATAGAACATTACTAGCATGTGTAGAAAGATGAGTTTCCTTCTTTAAATACATCACCTTGATCCTGGAAATCAGAACTAGTATGGTTTGTTCCCAGCGCTCTTTTTTAGTGATGACAGAGTAAGATGTATATTCTATATCCCCAAGGCCAGCTGCGTTTTTTTCTTAGAGACACATGAAACTGTGGCCATATTTTTCCCTTAAAAAAGTGTTTTAAGGACTGACTGCCCCTTTTTTGCTCCTTAAAATAAGCTAATGACCTTTATTTTTGTGGGTTTGAGAGTGAAAGCTTTCATGCACCTTGCAGGTTTGCAATACAGTGTTTGTATTAAAGACCCACACATCAATTTTATATTATCGTACATTTAAAGACATATTCCTCTATATGAGACTGTATATACAGACTTGTTATTTGCCTGGATGCTATTTCTCTGTGCACAGATTATCCCGTTATATGCACACATTCCTCTTGCCCGATGGTATGCGCTTCACCCACTTGCTTTGAATGAAACCGTACGACAGCTCCCGACACGTCTGAATGTGGCACTGGCATTTCTTGCATCCCTCTTCTGCGAGAGACGAGAATCTTCAAACTCAATTAGCATTTTAAAGAATAGGTTCAGTTTTGTGGTCCATTAAAGTCAGCTAAATTGATGCACTGCATGTCTTTATTTCAAAAATAAAGCATAACAATTAAAGCCCATGTCTCTTTGCTCAGCTTTTGATTCCTCACAAAGCTTTCCCACTTGCTGCCTTTGGATGTAATGTTAACAAAGTCAGTTAACATCAAGAGCAGCGCTAACAGGCATGGCACAATTCCTTGTTTTTGCTCAATCAGTCTGTGTTCAAACTATCAGTTTGATTTATTTGTCCACGCTGACCCTTATTCACCACTTAATTATCCTCGTATAATGTTTCAAGAGCCTCTTGACACAAGGAGAAAGACAATCGCCGATGTTCTGTGGAACAACTGTTGACCTGATGGCCAAAATGATGACTGCGGGTCGAAGGTTGGTCTCCTTTTGAAGGACCCACTCCATTCTTGAGGGCTCTGGCCGGAGCCACTCAGCTCGGGTTCCGCTGGCACCGGGCAGCCTGCTGGCCCCCAGTCCTTGCAGCGCACCCAGGGTCAGCCCAGCCCGGCAGAGCACAGTTAGCTGACCGCCAGTCTCGTCTGAGCACCAGCTTATCTGCCGAAAGAGCCGGGGTTTCGAGTGGGCAGTCAGTGGGCTCGCTCTGGTCCCCTCCACCCCTGCTCCGCTCCAGCGTCAGCACATGATTGAACTGAAACTAATCCCGACATCAACTTGCCAAAACTGAGATCAGAACCGTGTCCTCCAGGAAAAACAGATGCTCTAAGTACGATGGTCTCTATCATCGCCCCTGAGCAAAGGGGCCAGCCCTTATTCTTACAGCAGAGGACGTTAGTTTAAAGTCCCCACCGTGTATGCTCAGCCCCATGCCAGAGATAGTGCACAATGACCTCCATTCATCCGGAAAGCGTCCTTTCTGCCGCTCCGGCTTGGAAACTCTGAATGACATTCCTATTCGTTTCCCATTCAAAAGCAAATAATCAACTAATAGGTTAATTTTGACAGGACACTGGCACCTCATGGGGACAGAGGGCACGATCCGCATTTTCAAAGAAGCTGAAACAGTGCTTGGGAGCTGGGGAAAGAAGGGGCTGAAGTGGCACGGGGGACAGTCCGGGCGTCAGCTGAGCAACTTGTGCAGGCGTTTCAGTTGTCGGCTGTTGGGGTCTGTGCAGGGAAAAAATGTGTCCCTCTTTTTAAAAGCAATATCTATCTCAAGCGTAGTCAGTCAGGGCACGTTTAGGTTTTCTTTTTTTAAAAATAACTGACCTTCCCTGAGCACGTGGGGTTTGTATTTCAGCAAATTTACACCATTTGAGATCATCCTACCACTTAAAGAGGTGCTCAGCTGTAGAGGTTGAGCATCCTCACCACCACCAGATAAAACCTGGTTAATCAGTTCCGCGATCCCCACGCCAGGAGGACCTTCCAGCAACACAGATGCAGTGGGTCAACTCCTTTGTCATCCCTCATCTGGTTCTCCAGTGTCATCACTGAAAGACAGGGTGAACACGTTTATTTCCGACTCACTGATCCCTGCCCATCTTTTACAGCCTCAAGGAGGACTGGCAGGCACTGGGAGCAGACTTTGGGCTGTTCTAGATGGGATCAGCATGGTGCTCAGCCATCCCTGGAGCAGAGGGCTAACTCAGGACCTCCCCACTCTCTTACTGGTGTTTATAGTCCCCAGCTACCACCAAGCATCTAAGTCACAGTGAGGGTGAAACCACAAAGAAAGAACATGGCAACCTGGACGTCAGGCCACAGCACTGAGTTCGTCAGCTCATGAGAATCTGGGGCATAATGCAGTTGGTGCTTGGCCTAGCCCTTTCTTTCAAAACTCCTGTTTGAGCAGAAATGTTCATACATTAGTATTATTGTCATCTGAAAGGCTTTTAAGCTTAGTTTTCAGGCAACAACATTTTGTGTTTTCATTTTTAATGAAAACTCAAAAGCTGTTGAAGAAATATTTTGGCAAGACAGAGAAAAATTGTTTTCATTGGTCTTTTCCAGGAGAGAAATAAATAAAGAATTCCCCAGCTGTCCTTATTAAATCACAGACATCTGATTGTGAAGGCAGGATGCCGCCAGCTCTTTGCTGGTTCTTCTCTTGATGTCCCTGGGAAATTACCCTCAGTAATCCCCGGCACTCGTATGTCCAAAACCCTGTATGAGCAGGGACTGCCCCTGTACTAATGCTGCCTGCATAGTTGACCCCTCTGGACAGCAGAAGAGGAAGCGGCTAGTTACCATATTCCCCACATCACAGAGGTAGATTGGAGCAGAGGATGAAGTGTCCAGAGTCACAGAGCTCCAGCTGGAACCTTTGAAAACCTGGAGGTTGCTCCTGGAGCATGAGGGGTTTTAAGTGACTTGCTCCTCAAAGCCTTGTGTGCAGCACATTGTGGCTGCTGGCTGCTCCCCATGGCAGGGGCCACCAGCTCTCCTCCATCTGCTTCCCATGGGTCAGCAGTGGGAGCTGGGTGCCTGTCTGGCGTCACTTCAAAAGCCACCGAACACCATGTGGTGTGGTTGTTCATCCAGGTGTCCCCATCAGATCCAGATGAGGGGCAGGGTTGGAGATCTGAGACGGGGAGTGGGGTAGCACAGGGCAGAGGAGCACGCAGAGGAGCTGGGAGCACAGGCAGGGCTTGGCCAGGGGACACTGTGCTTGGTGGTGAGTGTGAGGCCACCAGCAGACTGTGCCCAGCATGCCCCAGTTTCTCGGCTTGGCCATGCCACCGGGGAGGAGCTCACCGTCCCTCCGTTCTGCAGCTGTGCTGGCACGAGGCTCAGCACCAACCTGTCTCCACATGATGAGCCTTGGTCTGAAACCCGCAACTTTTATCAGTGCTAGGAAAATCAAATTATGGCTATTTTATGGTACCTAGGAGAGGGCCAAGAGTTTCCCTGAAAGCTCATCTTTCATTTTGAAAAGAGCATCTAATCACTTAGGGGCAGAATAGCAGGACAGGGAAAGTCTCAAACCTTGTCTGAAAGATGGAAAATTTATGGCTGCAAAGGGCAGCATATATCAAAGAGCTTTTGGCCAAGGCTCACCAATAAAGCAATTCACCTACTGGGTGATGTGAGGACAGAGCAAGATGAAAGTAAAGTTCGATCATTTCTTCCCATCGCAACAAAAAGGTTGATAAAGAATATACTTGATATCAAACAGAGCTTCCTGCTGTCTCTAGTTACCTGGGAGTTTGGAGCCTGCAGTTTGAATAATGTTTCCTCCATAATAGGGTTGACAGCAGAAGTGTGGAGAGACTGATGGGCCTTCATGCAGGCTCAGCTTTTGTAGTTCAGGCTCATTCTTTATTCTCAGAGTGGAGCAGATAATAAATGTGTAAATAAATAGTTACCAATCTTCTGGCACGGTAAAATAACTAGTTGCTTTCCTGTGCTGCAAAAGAATTCAATCATACCGATAGGCAAACCGCATCGCTTGCGACATTCCACGCACTTTGCAAATAGCTCAGGAAAGTCGTTTGCATCCTTTGAGACGGAGTGTGGGTAACGGTAACTGTGTCTGCCAACGGGATAGAAACAAAACAGCCACCACTCTAATTTGGGGAAGTTAAGTGCTTATAAAAAATAAAAATTCAGGACTTCTTTTCTCCCTATTGTCTATAAAAACAAGTCCATGCCAAATTTTGACTCAGTCTAATGTTATTAGCGTGTTTTTTAACGTGAGCTCTGAGGAAATGATAACAGAACCAAATTTATATTAAAAGTCACTGTCTTTTTTATAAAAATATGGGAATTTCCACTTGACTGCAATGGTTGTTGAGCTCTGGGTTTATCACACCAAGTTTGTACGCCTGGGAGAGATTTTTGTCCCTTAGTTCCACAGCAAATCAGAGTCACAGTGAAATATTTAAATGTTTTTAACCGGGGCTTTTTCTATGAGTCATACAACATTTAAGCCAATGATTTTAATGCCAGATATAAGCTAAAATAATGCACAAATGCTTTGGATATGTCTGGGCAAATAAAGTGTTTCAACAATTTATTTTCATTGAAACATGAGCAGAAATTGTGTTCATCATTTTTTAACTGTTTGCTACAGCCCAGCCCTGTCTTTAAATAGGCTGCTGCACTTCTCTGGTACACCAGGGCAGGTCAGGGTTGTAGGAATGAAAAGATGCCCTCAGTGAGTACATTACGATTTTCAAATCACAGTTAGATAAGATAAACTGGGCAGTTTTAAGGAGGTGCCCAAGAAGATGAGAGATACACCCTGTGAAATTCTCCTAAATTAAAGCATAATCTCTGGGGAAGACCTTTAGAGATGACTGGAAGTGCCATTATTCCCCTCAGCTTGGTGCTTCAAAGGCACTTTTTTTTCTTTTTTCCCTTCTGTGAGGAACTTGTTCTCAGGCAGCTTGAAATGAGCGCTGGCTGAATTTTTCCTTTTTCAAAAAGTAACTCAAATGAGAACTGATTCTTAAACATAAAGTTACTGAAGAAAAATATCTCTTTCAGTATTTTTTTTTTTTATGGAAGAAAATGCAAATTGTTAAAATTGAAATAATTTCTGTAAGATTTTCCTTTTTTTTGGTCAACTGATTATTTTTTTAATCCACGCTAAAATGTTTACCTGAAACTGCTTTTTTGAAAACAGAGGTATTTACTGTTTGAGTTTTAGTTCTGTAGTGACAACAAAAACATAAAACAGTAAAATCTGACAGAAATGAGAAAGAAAAAAAAAACACCAAAGAATAATAACTGACATTTTCCACTCTGCTGTGCTGGCCAATAGCTATCTTAACTTGGCTGTAAAATACAGCCCAAGATAACATGGGTCCAAATTTTCAAAAAATGTGATGCCCTATTGCAGAAAATGCTTCTTGGTTCTCAAAGAACAGTAGCCTGTGCGAAGCCAGTACTCTGAGAACGCAATAGTCCCTACAATTTCAGGTGGCAACTCAGCATTAGCAGTACCCTTGACATAAATGGCTGAAGCCCACGCTTAAAGTTAAATACAGCCTAAATGTAATGCTAAACAGCTGCATTGACACTTCATTAATTAGTAAATTAATGCCTTTAGCAAATAGCCTGTCTGCACACTCAGTGTCTGTTTCCTCCACAGATCTCTCCAGGCAATATTAGCAGCTAGAGGAGTAAATACAATTACAATGGGTGCAGATTTGACCGCCTATGTCAGTACTGATTTAGATGATGAGGTAAAAATCTTCTAAAGGTGTCAATGAGTTTATGCTACCCTTCTGTGCAGCAGTGTCGTAAGCTGCCATTACACTATTTTCACGAAGGAGTGAGGAGCTTGTGCTTAAGGTACTGTTTTTATTTAAACACGTCTCTCTCTGACACAGCGGCCACCAAATCCCTGACTTCCAAAGCGGAGGCTGACGTTTGGTCTTTGTCTCGGCAAGTGCATTCAAGTGCAGCAGCCACTACGTGGGGAGCGCTTTGCCTGTACAGAAACAGCTGCAGCACAGGACTGTCGTACCACCGCATTTTTTTTCGCAAGTGAGAATTTCAACGAGATGTTCATAATGTCCATGTCATACAGCAAATTTTAAAACAGGAAAGTGAAAAGGAGTAAACCCAATCTGTTTTACTCTAGTGACTAAATTTTTGCATTCTTTGGAGCAGAGAAGAGGGAAGAAACTCCCATGCTGCCATTAAAAAAAAAAGAGTGTCTTTCAGATCCAAAGCTATGAACCCTGATGAGAGCTGAAGTGAGAAAATGGGACTTACTGGAAAATCCGCTTATAAGCAAACAGCACTAGGATCATTATGGAGACAGGGTCACAAACTGTTTGCAGAAGGACTCACTGTCTCAGATAACACATGGATGCGTGCTCAGTCTGCTTCCCTTATCGTCAAACACTGCTCAAAACCAGAGGTGGGGCACTTTGGTTGCAAGGTTGGAGTTCTTCCCATCAGTTTCCTACATGTTCATGTCCACAGAGCCTGAGAGATGCAGCCAGATTTTGGGCTGTTTGAAGTCTGAGGCTTAGATCCAGGACTTAGCTCCAGTGCCATGGCAGGTTTTCCCCACATCAAGACTCCTTATAATGAACTTTCTTCCAGTCTTCAGCTGGTTACAAAAATAATTCTGTGTCCATAAAGAACAGAAGTTTCACCATAAAAGTCACCTTTATGCTCCCTCCAGCTAGCTCAGCAGCTGGGAACGCGAAGGCACGCAGGCACAGAGTCCCTGCAACAGAGAAGAGCTATTTTAGGGATTTGTTCCAACTTCCCCTTAATATAGATGTGCTGGCACAACCTTATGCTGACAGGTGAATGCTGGTGGAAGAGGATGCAATTAGAGCAGTGGAGCTCTGCTTCCCCTGGGAGGGCCACAGCAGCCCCTGAAACTCCAGCAGAGAGCTGGGCAGGATCCAGCAGCCTTTTCTTCTTCGGCTCTCTACCAGAAAACCCGCCAAGCACAAGCCACTCTCTCAGGGTCTGCTTCCTAAATCTGCCAGAAAGGTTGGTAGCCCTTTCTTTGATTCCTCAAGGCAGCCAGACAATCCTTCACAGAGGTGGGCGTTTGGGTGGACAGCCTCAGTTTGAGATCTAGTGATGAGAAGTACTAGATGGAATTATTTGTTTGGTTTCGTTGGTCTTTTTGTAACGAGGTGGCTCCCCCTTCAGCAGGCTGCTGCCAGGTTGCTGTCTGAAAACATCCCTGAGAAAAAGGGGGTGTTTCAATGCCGAGTGCTGCTCACCTCCCTCACTGGAGTGATGCGCGCCCCAGGCAATGCTGACAACTCCCCGGGGTGGGGGGATGCTCACATGGGGAGGGCTCTGCTGGCCTGGGGTGTGCATGTCCCCGTACGGCAGCTCAGGCAGTGACACTACCTCAGAAGTGAGGGTTTGGGGGTCTGCCCCCTGAGGCTGCCAGGGCTACCCGGCCAGGGCTTGCCGGCAGGACACGGCACAGCAGATGCTTCCCACCAGCCTGGGCTGCTCACCGAATTCAGTGCGCTGCCTGCTTGCCCACCAGCCTGTCTCAAAGCAAGGGCACTATGATTAAACACTAGCTTTCGGGCCTCGCTGGATCAGGGCCTCAGTTATTACAAAGTGGCGTATTTCTTGATTATCGACAGTAGTGGAAGGACGTTTATGCCGTTCAATCATTCAGCAAGGAACAAATGCATTAGAGTCGAAACAAAGACAGCAAATGGTTTCTAAGCCTTTACTAATACTTACATATATTTTAACTGGAAGTAACAGGATAAAAATTATTATTTAACAACCCTAACTCCATCACATATCCTAAAACATATGCTTTATACATACTTTTTTACATATTATTGTCATGTTCAGTGCAGCATGAATACTCTGTAAAAATCATATTCTTGTAATTAGAGGACATCGTGACTGCTCTAAAGATATGAAAGACAAACTGCCTTATATAGTCTATGAAAGATACTTTTCTGCATACTGCTTTAGAGGAACTAAGCAGTTAAAACATGTGAGCTGCCGTCTGTCTTTCCAAAAGTGCACAAAATCAGTTTATTGTCAACACATGTCAATATATTTACTTGCACTGAGGAAATGGCTTCTGTTGATTGTTTTCAACCAGGCTGATGCCTGTATGCCAGATTTGCAAATCAAATGTTACCACTACTGTGTTTCTGGCAGAAGAAATCAGAGCTGTAACCGCAGTACTGGAAAACGTCTGTCTTTCACAGTCACCTGACAGCACTTGCAGACAGGGATATGAGACTGCAGCTTTTTTCCAGAGAAGCAATGGTAAAATTCAGGCTAGTCTCCACTGGAGCCATTCAGAAGCCTGAATGGCAGTGCTGGAGAAAGCCCTCCCAGGTAACTGAGCCTTTTACCTAGCAATTGTCCTAGGATGCTCTTATGTTTATCTTTTGGCAATAAGCAAAGAAGCAGTAAGAAAGCATCAAACTCAGCAGAACTTCCAAGCTTTTTAAAAGTACTGTCTGCTGGTTTAAGGGAATTGCACCTTATTGCGGCACATCCTTCTACCAGGTCAAGTATCATGGACTCACAGACTGAAGCAATGCTGGTTGGAAGGGATCCCTGGAAGTCATGTTGTCCAGTCCCCCACTCAAAGCAGGACCATCACCAGCACTGGATCAGGTCAGCCGTGGCAGTTGTGCACTCATCAGAAAACTAGATGTAAGTCTAAATACAGGTCATCCATAAGTCTCCAACCCACCTGTGTCTTTAGGAATGTTTCCATTTCCCTTGCTTTCATGACATGTGATCCATCAGCAGTGGTTTGGAAGAGGAACAATGACAGTGGCAGGTAGAGACGACATTAAAAGTTAACTAACTGGAAGCAGTGGGATCCAGCATCAAATCTGGGAAGCACAAGGTCCCTCTGCTAATTGCCTTTGCCCGGTAGTAAATCCCAGAAGAATTAGCCCTCCAGAAAAAAAAAAATTTCTCCCCTTAAGCTTGAAGTTCAATGGAAACTCCAAAGGATTTTTCACTACAGCCACCCGATTCAGATTTTCCTGTAAGTGAAGAGGAGGTGCGTGTTTCCTTTGCCATTATCACTCCCATCTCAAACTCTGTCAAACTTGTAGTTATTTCACCTTAAAGCATGGTGCAGCACAGCACAGTTTAATTGCATACACATCCATGCAAGTTGCATGTAAGCACCAGGAGCAGGGTCTGCAAAGCAGGGTGGAGCAAATACAAATAATTTTGTGTACATTATACAAAAGTCTGTACAAATACTTTGTTTCTTTACATCTACAGCATTATACACGATGTTCAAAGACATTCAGCTTTTAATGACCCCAAACGGTTTCTATCCTTTCGAATCTGATGGGACTTTTCCCTGGAAGAACAGTCCATATTCAGGACAGAAGCTTGTTACGGCAACAGAGTCTGGAAAACAGCATGTGGAATCAGTCAGTACCAGTGTCTAGAAGAAGAATAGGCTCAGCCTTGAATGTTCATGTTGGATATTGTCTGAAAAGTTGCCCATCATGTTACTGCTTGGAAGCTCTGGCAGTCGGGGATGACACGCTCCGGCTTCCCTATTAGCCCCCCTGCGCCGCCGGGACAAAGGGAACTGCAGGCTCCCAGCCAAGCACATACATTTGCAAACTGCCGCCAGTCAGTTCCCAAGGCCAGGGGCTGGATGCCATTGACAAAGAGATGTGAGCCGCAGGCGTAGCCTGCGCTGCTCTCCCTGCCGAGCCAGTGGCGCTTCTCATGGAGATCTATAGGGCCTGCTCTCTCCCCCTCGCTGCCCGTGAAGGGCTGGCCAGGACCCGTTTCTGATTTTTCAGGTTTTTAACCAGTCCCTTCCACCCAGCATGGGAGCCACTGGAGCATCGTACACTCCTCACCAGCACCCTCTTCAGCCACAGATCTGTGTAGGGACATTTATCTGCCAGCGCACATGACATTGCAGTCTTTAATCCACAGCATGGGAGATCAGACCTTGATAACCCCGCTGGAGATTCAGTCTGATGTTGCAGGTAGGTGTGAAGAGCAGCAGCACAGCAATGGATGATCTCAGGAAAAGATCATAGAGCTATTGGAAGCACAGGCATCTGGCTTATGTCTGCTCACTTCTCTTTCATTTTGTTGCTTTCTCCCAGTAAGGCTGAAGGGATATGGAGAGGAAATCCTCTATGAACTGTAGCTTCCACTTGGAGATGCCCACCACCCAAGCTCATGCTCCTGTCATGCTGCTATCCCAGACCATCACAAATCCAAACAGAGGGGTTTTTTTTTTGCAAGTGAAATTAGCCCTGAAACTGCCCTGAGCTGATCCAGGCCAAATTTCGGCTTGAGATGAGACGAATTATGTGGATCTCAGTGTAACCTGCACGGTAAGGAAAGCCCTGCCTTTCCTGAGGAGGTGGCAAGCCAGCCAGCCAGTACTTCTTCTTTAGAGAGAAGCTGACAGGTCTCCAGCACATGGCATCAGCTCTGTGAAGGGCAGCCACGATGCCACTATGCCTCCTGCTCTAGGTTTAGTTGCCCAATGCAAGCGTGGAAAATGATCTGATGAATGTTGTTAGTGGGCTACATGAGAGCAAGATCCAGGGAAAAAAACACATCTCCAATAGCCTATGAGATGACACGTGCAATTTCTGCCCATCCTCTCCTTAGAGGAAACCAGGGCATAGGGGAAGCGTGATGCCCTGTGTTTAGAGAGTGACCAGTGCACAGGAAACCCTTTTCTCTATCTCTTTGCCGGCACCACATGGTCTCCCCATCTCCTTCACACCCTTTCTCTCCACCTCTTCATTTTCCCACCTCTGTGCCTGGGTCCTACTTCTCTCTGAGGTGCTCCAAAGACTGAACAGGGACACGACCACTCAGTCCAGCATTGACACTAACTCCCGGGTGGCTTTTGACGAGTAATTTTCCTGTTAGCTGGCACACAAGTGCTAGGACCTGCCGTGCATGCTCAGTCTTCCCATGTGGAACATGCCACTGCAGCAGAGGAGCCACAGCACTGTGCCTAACATTGGCTGGAGACAGAAAGGGTCTTCATATTTGGAGGCTGAAAATATTAACCGTGCCTGGAGGCCGTGTTATTCAGCAGAATTTCCATCCTTACCCTGTGACCTTGGCCCAACAGGGTTTTATGTGTGTTTTTTTCTACAGATAGTTTTAACCACACTTTGCTGAAACTGTGGGAAACCCCACCCCAGACCACAGCTATTCCTGAGCTGAGAACCCTTCTAGACTGCAGTTCTTGTCATGGATGCCTCCAGCGTGCTCACAACACTCTTGCCTTTCCCTATCTGGCTATGAAAGGGTGGGCTGGAACACTCCTTGTTCCCTGGTCGTCAGTCAGCCCCCCCCACGCAGCCCACTCTCAATGTACACAGATGATGCTCAGTCTGTTACAGCAGCAATAGTTTTATCTTTTTTTTTTTTTGCTTGCTTGCTGCAGAAATGGAGTGTGACAGTCAAAGCCTTCAAACCTCCCAAGAACAACGACAGAGGACCCTGCTGGCTTATATAAAAATATAATATAAAATATAATATATAATATATTATATAATATGATTTATATATTTTTTTATATATATATATATATACCTATATAAAAAATACATATGAAACACTCAGACTGATTTTTTCCAGCAGAGTTTCATTCCCTCCATTATGCATGAGACTAAGGACCTGAGCAAGCTTTGAAAAGCACACTGGATCGCAGGAATCCACCAGGCTGAAGGATCACTGCATTGCTGTAATCCCCTCATACATACTCGACAGCTTCTGGCAGAGCAGAGATACAGACCTCTTAGCATCACCACTCTCAATTTACTCTCACATTCACATCTTTAGGCTGGGGCAGAGTACCAACAGAAATAGAGTCCTTTTCCCTCTGTTCTCAAACCCCACTCCCAAGCACTCTGTAATCGGGCTGTTTGTGGACACATAGCAAATATTATGGTTTTGCCCTCCTCTTCCTTGTTCCCCCTGCCTAACAATTCCTCATCAGTGACTTGGAGTGTGCAACCTTCTGGCTACAGTAAATACCACAGGTTCAGAAGCATTTTTGCCATTTGTCTAGCTTTTAGGCAACGTCTCCACAGTCTTTTCTCCTAGTTTAAACCCAAAACTTAACTCAAAGCAGGGAGAACGACTCTACTTTTCAGCTGGACCTACGTCAAACCAGAAAAAGCAGCAAAAATCTTCCTTGCATTGGGCATTGCACTCAGAGCCCAGAAGAATTAATACCGTTGTCACAACCCGGAGAAAAATCCCACGAGGCTGAATATGCGCACACACATGTGAATGCAACACATACGCAAACCCAGATTTTTATGAGCAGTGCCGTCAGCAGGGAGATTGTTTATAGTTGCCAGTAATTTATAGCTTTTAAATGTAATGTTGGAATGCAAATAACTTTCCCTGTCCCCTTCCCTCAGTGAGCTGCTCGTGAATAAGGCTGAAAGAAGCCCAAGCAGGAGACACAATTGGGGAGGATGAGGAGACAGGCAATGACTCAGCCTGCCCCCTCTTTCTCCTGGCCCCTGGAGATGTCATCCCTTGGCCATGGGATCTGCTCCCGGCTCAGCGTGAGGACTCACTCGGTGCACAGCTATGTGGGACATGATACTTAACAACTCCTATCCCAGGCAATGAAATGGGAATAGTGCTTAGCCTACCCTGAAGCAAAAATGCATGAAACAGCATTAAGCAAAGAAAACAAGCTTTCTTGGGCTTTTGACAGGAAGCCGAGGTTTTTCTTTTCCCTGCAGGTTAAACAGCCATCCTAATGTTCCCCTCTTCTCTTTCCCCTACCTTTTCAGATCAGTAGGGAAGGACGAGATACTGAAAACTGTCTTTCCATGCCTTCCATGCTATTCAGTTGCTGCTGAAGTCAGTTTTATCACTGTTTAGTGGTGCTACAATTTATCGGCACTATTGGGAATGTGCTTTCTCTTTATGCAGTTACAGTCCGATTAAAAAAACTTCCCAAGGGTGCACTCCCAGACAGCCGCCTTTGCCCAGCCTGCCCAAAAGACCAGACTGAAACCAATTGCTGTGGCTGCTGGTCTCTGCCAGGTTTGACTGCAAAGGAAGATACAAAAAACAAGAAGTTCAGCAAGTTATTGTAGTGTTCATACTCACAGTACTAACAAAAAAGGTTATTTCCAGAGCTTTTAACCTGCCTTGTCTGGTGTTTTCACTCCACCCACCCCACCCCCCACACATCCTAATGATACAGACTTCTATTTATTAATATCTATGGTAAGCTACAGTTTGGATTCCATAAAATATTTTTGGGATCTGCAGGTGAAAAGGCAGGAGCTAACCTGACAGATATTTATGAATAAACACTGACAACTGCAAAATATCTGCCTCACCTCTCATATTGGTGAATAACAGAAAGTAATGAGAGAGTTTACGGTACCAGGCAGATGTGAACAAAGCTATGGGACTGATCCCAAGCAAAGACAGGAAGAGCTCATCAGAATCATAGAATCATAGAATGGTTTAGGTTGGAAGGGACCTTGAAGATCTTCGAGTTCCACCCCCCCTGCCATAGGCA
>NW_009647763.1:1256719-1260840 GCF_000708025.1 Charadrius vociferus | reverse complement strand
GCTTGGACCCACCTCTCCAGCCTGTCCAGGTCCCTCTGGATGGCATCCCTCCCCTCCAGCATGTCTACCTCACCAAACAGTTTGGTATCATCAGCAAACTTGCTGAGGGTGCACTCGACCCCACTGTCCATGTCCGCAACAAAGATGTTGAACACTACAGGTCCCAGTACCGACCCCTGAGGAGCGCCACTCATCACTGCTCTCCACTTGGACATCAAGCCATTGACCGCAACCCTTTGAGTGCGACCGTCCAGCCAGTTCTTTATCCACCGAGTGGTCCATTTCTCAAATCCATGTCTCTTCAATTTAGAGACCAGGATATCATGTGGGACAGTGTCAAACGCTTTGCACAAGTCCAGGTAGATGACATTAGCAAACACCTGAGTCCTCAGCATCTTAGAGGAATAAAAAAGAACCCTGGGACACTAACTGTACAAAAAAATAAAATAATAATAATTTAAAAAACAAAACAAAACAAAACAAACCATAATGGATGTTTCCAAATGCTTAAAAATGAGCAATATTACAAGCTTCATTTAAAGTCCATGGAAACTTTGGGAGGTTTTTTGGTGGGCAGAACTTGGGGGTCAACTTTTCCAGCTTCTTTCATCACCTCTGCAGACAAGAAAATGCCGCCTCATTTTTGAATGGGTGGCTGAGGCTTTACTCCCATGGTCCCAGAGTGAGGGTTTTGAAGAGAACATCACAGCAACTGGCAGTGCTGGGCAAGAGGACTGCGGAGCGAGTGAGCAGCAACCAGGTGGGGAAGGGCATGGGGAAGGGCTGCTGGAGACTGAACAGGGACACAGACTTTATGATCGTTGTGTGAGTTTGCGAATCGATATGGTAGGCTAGTATTAGTAATGTGTGTCAATGTACACAGGTGGAAGGTAGGAGAATCAATCTCATGCTAGAGCTGGCAAGAGTGACCCTTGGTCTGAAGAGCCTTGCTTTTTGCACATGGCAATATAAATACAATTTCTGCCCCTTAAGTTATTTTTAGGTAGAGATAACAAGTCCAGGGGTTTTAGGACTATTAACAATCTGAGTGACCAAAGATAAACTATCTATCTACATTGTTGCTTCAATTACTTAAGATAAATGAGTAAAAAATTAATTTTGCCGGGTTTGTTTAACTGAAAATCTCTGCAGGAGTCATCTTTTTCAGATACGATTTCCAAGATCTTTACCACTATTATAATTTTAAAGACTTGGAAAGCAAACAAAGTTCCTTCTGCTTCCAGGGAGGGGTCACCTGAGGTGCTCTTCCCCTGGCAGAGAGGAGGAAGCAGCTCCATTCCCATGGAGCAGCTCAGTGATCACCCCAGAGGTGCCCCGGTGGAATGTCCTAGGTGGGTGTTTGCATATTTAGCTTAAAAAACTTCTGACAGTTTCTGCTAGGGAGTGTAACACCAAGGAATTGCTTGCCCTTTATTAAATTATTCGCAGCTCAATGCCCCCTAAAATCTAGCAGCACTTTTCAGGTCAAATAAATGACAGTGGTTTAACTCAGTATCTCTTTTGCCTTCCACATCAGACAGTGCCTCTGATGAAGTTAAAGAGAAGGTTTTTTGCATTTACAGTACTCATCAAGTCATTAATTCCTTAAAGTTGTGCTTTATTGAACATCGAGTACTTTCCATCTAGAAAATAAAAAAAATTAGTGCAATAATTACCTTGAAAAATGCTGTGATACGGTTCATTTGGATAATTTTAAGCTGTCACCACGTGCTAAAAAGAGCCAAATGACCACATTTATAGTATAAACAACCCTAAATTACAGTTAATATAGTTTCTGCAACAGCACTTCTTGGAAAAGTGACTGCACATTTATGGAAGCTTATGGAAGGGTTTTTCTTCATTTTAAAAATGCTCAAATTGAAAATGTCTGTATTTGCTTGGACCCATATTTCTTGGGAATATTTCAGATTCTTCAACTACTCTGCATTCAGGCTTTTTATGAAATCTGCAAAAGTCTAAAGCAAGCCACAAATACTATATGCGACCTCCATATATGTAATTCATCAAAAGATGGTTTACTGTAGAAACAGGTAACACGTAAACTGGGGCTGGATTGAGCAGACAGAATGAAGGTAAATAAACCAAATTAAATGTTTCATTTGCCACAGCAGAAACTGTAAGTGTGCATTTGTTCATTTTTAATTATACAAATAGTGGAAATTATGCCATTCAACAGAGACAAATCAGGCTTCAGATGGAAAGCATAATTCTGGTCAAGTAAGTAGCTGAAGGAAAAAAATTGATATAATTAAATATTGCCATTTGCATTCTT
This sequence comes from Charadrius vociferus, assembly GCF_000708025.1. NCBI lineage: Eukaryota > Metazoa > Chordata > Aves > Charadriiformes > Charadriidae > Charadrius > Charadrius vociferus. Next base: position 1,258,547 of record NW_009647763.1, on the reverse strand, counting down.
AAGACTTGGGTCTATGGGAGCTGGTTTGAGATCCCAGCCAGGCAGGAGCAAAACATAGCATTTTTTATGAATAGTAATGTGGGAACGGCTTTCAGTTCTGGAAGTCTCCATTTTGATATCCTCCTGCACAGCACCAGAGGCTGTTTTACACTTGGAACACTGCAAAATACCAGTGCCCGATTCCGTGGTGAGTAAGCACATTTATAGAAATATTCAAAATAGAATCCTCCAGTTTCCTTCAGCACATTCTGCTGACAAGATCAGTGTTATGATAATCATTGAAACTTCAGTGTTGAAAACAATTTCAAATTCCCTGATGAAAATAAATGAGTGACTTTTAAACATAAAATAATGTTCACCTGCAAAGTAAATATGTGCGAGAGTACAACTATGTGATGATTATTGTTAAAAAGTATTTGGGGTTTTGGTGAGTGAAATTATCTTTGATACCTGTTAGCAATCTTACACAGACATACCATATATTATGTGTTCAGAATGTCTATGGCTGATGCATATTTTTTAAGCTAGTTTCAAAACATCCCTTGCCATTAATAGGTTAACGGCAGTAGCTTCCTTCCTCTCCAGCACTTTACACTACGTTCACCCTTCCCGCAAATACTGTTAAATAACAATTGCCACAGCCTCTCTGGAAGTGCCCAGAGAATTGCAGCCGGCTCAGTATCAGTTCTGCCTTCTGTTTTGATTCTTTGCTAAACAAACTCAACATGCGTTTGTCTGGTGGCTTATGATATTGTTCAGCAGCAAATACGTCACCCTTGGAATAAGAATGCTTGAGACAAAAAGAGACACGGCAACTAGGGCAACAGTGACACTGTAAATGCTTCATTCGATACTTCGGTATGGTCTAAATATCTGGATTGTCAATGATAATGTGGAGAAGGGACAGGGGATAGCAGAATATTTCATGACAGATACGACTCTGCTGTTCCTGACCAGAGAAAATCATCCTGTCTCTGAAATACACACAAGATTTCTTTACAAATCTGAAACAGATTCATGTCTATTCAAGTCATTATTAGTCACTGAAACTGTAAGTTAATCATTTAATAGAGTTTTGATGCTCTTGTTTTTTTACTTCTCTGCCAATGGCATCATTGTGAATTATTTACTTTAATGTTGGCTTGCTACATAGCATGTTGTCTGGTTAAATAGCATGCTAAAAATACTTTGTATCGGTTGAGGCTAGTGTACAAACTGCTTTGTGTTTTAATTTCTTTTAATCATTGCAGCATTTGTGAGACTTTCTGTATAACAGTAGTGGGAAAAAAAGATGAAAATTTAAAAATAAAATTCTTCAAATAAAATACACACCATTCACTGTTTATAGCTTACAACCCGAGGCAAACACTTTTCTCAATGGCTGTGCTCTGTCAATCCTGGTGCATTTTTTGCACTCTTCATTTGACACCGAGAGAGTTGCTTTTTTCCCAATAGCGTTTCCTTTTCTCCCAAATCTTCCAGCCCTGCAGAAACCCATGTCTACAGCTACATGTGAGTGTACGAGCAACCCCATCCCTTCACCGGGACCATGCATTTCACATGAGCATACATCTAAGTGCACAAGCAGATATGAAATAATTTTCTAACAAATTAGCACTTTGCTTTTATGCCACTTTGCAAAGCATAAAGATATTCCTCAAACATCTGGCTGAATACACTACGTTAGCATCTGCTTTCGTAACCCTGTTTAAGCTCAAGCACATCACCTAACGTAAATGTAAAAAGAAGGGTCAGTTATGGATTAGTAACTCGGACGAGACAGTCGCGGGCTGTCGGTCCGTCCGCTCACAAAAGCCCCCTGGACGCA
>NW_009647763.1:1230383-1256486 GCF_000708025.1 Charadrius vociferus | reverse complement strand
GGTCCCGGTCCCGGTCCCGGTCCCGGTCCCGGTCCCGGCCCCGCCGCTGTGTTACAGTGACTCCAAGCGGATTTGTAGAGCTATTGACGTGATCGGGAAAAGATGCTTTACTTTGGGGCACTTTGGTTAACCTGAAAGCATCTTCGCCATTTACTGCCTCCTTAGGCTCAGGCACAACTCTACCCGGTGAGTGGCAACACTGATTTATTGGCGTTACTTGTCGGAAGAAAGTTGTTTGTGTGCATACTTCCATCAGAACCTTCAGATACAGGTTATATATAGGTATAGGTATAGATAGATACAGATACAGATATCAAAGGTCTGAAATCTAGTCTTGCACACTTTTCTGCATATCTTTCTCTATAGCTGGGTAGCCCTGCTGGCCATGGGAGGAGGTAGGCACAAGTACGCCCAGCTGCGGGATGAGTGAAATCCCTCAAATACTCTATGGCAACTAACTGTAAATTGTGTAAGGATTTGCCCCAGTAAGTCATCTAGGTATTTTCTACCTGAGATTTTCTGAAAGGAATGGCCCACGCACCATCCCTACAGATGTTCCTATAGTATCTCAGCCATCTTTCTTTGATAGCTTTTACTCCAGGATCTTACATGAATAGCATCATTATAGAAGATACCCACAATTAAAAGCAAAAAGGAATATCTCTCACAGCCACTTCTGAAGGCAAATTCAGGTACTTCTCCATATCACTTACTGAATAAGTTCAGTATCATAAACAAGCAGTGAGCCACCTACAGAATTTAAAAAGATTTGCTGTACTTAAAAAGGCTTCTTGGGCTCCACCAATAAAGTATTTATAGACAGACTGAATTTTTGGGAGCACTTATGACCGTTCCTGCAGCGTGTTGGGATTTGCATATCCTCCTAGCCCTGGAAGAAGGTTGTTATTCACCTAGCAAGCACTGCCTCCATCAACATTTGTTACTGGAACTGCATGTGTTTGCATTAGGCAGCTGCATGCTGCCCTTTCACAGCCCAGCACCCACCTCTAGATCAGCAGAACAGAGTTCTTTTCTAAGGGGATCACGTGTCTGGCAGCAGGACATCCCACTGGGGCTGCAGGCGGCACCTCCAGCAGTGAGCTGCTCCTGCCCAGCCTGGGGAGCTGGGGAAGCTCTGGAGGCAGAGGCAGTGCTTCCCTGGGGGTCCCTGCCCACCCCCCCGCTGCCACTGCAGGGCACTGCCGGCCACCAAAAGTCTCTCTGAGGTGCTCGGGTCATGGGTTCTGTTGTGCATCCACTTCCTCTGTCTTTTAGAATCATAGACTGGTTTAGGTTGGAAGGGACCTTGAAGATCATCTAGTTCCAACCTCCCTGCCATAGGCAGGGACACCTCCCACTAGACCAGCTTGCCCAAGGCCACATCCAGCCTGGCCTTGAACACCTCCAGGGATTTGCCCTCACGTGAAACAGATGTGAATGATTTCAAACGCCTGGAAAATTCTGACATAGTTGCAGTTTACATGGCCTCCGCATAGGTGCGAAATACACTCCGTATAAGCACCCTCAGGCCCAGAATAACAGCTGCACTACGCCGTCTGGGTTGCCTCAGGTTTTTGCTTACAAACATGTTTCGGGAAGAATTTCAGGCAGAGTCAACATCCACCTCCAGATCTCCCAACGTCAGAGGCAGACCATGCCTCCAATAAATGGTCGGCCCCTAATAAAAAGCCTAAATCATTCTGTGGAGCCCAGCTTGAGTCATTTAAAAAAGAAAACAACTCGCAGAGCCGCTACTGCTCCATAGCGAGGAGCCATTATTAGACAAATCCTCAGGGGTAAACTCGGTTGCGGTTGGGCAGTCATTTAAATATTCTTATTCGGCTGCCTCCATGCTGTCCAGGACATGAAGCAAATGAAGCCTGGCTGTTGCCCAGATGATCCACGATGTTGTGACCAGATGGAACTTCGCTTACAACATGTGTAGGTGCCTGCTGGACAATAAACAGGCTTTCACTGTCTTTTGCTCTGATGAACTCAAGGGGGTTACTGGCAGGTTAAAACAATCACAGCCCCCAAAAGATTTTTTTTTTTTAATATATGCCAGATGAGCAGAACAACAGCAACAACAAAGGTTAAATGGATGTTTATTTTTTTTATTAGTGCTGATTTCTGATTTTGCCACTTAACTCAGGATCAGCAAAGAAAAACAGCTGTATTTTTGCCTGTAAGTTTAGGGGGTTTATTTTTTTCTCTTGAAATTGTTGTGACAGCTGCAAACATGGTTTACAGATAAAACAAAAATTATTTATAGCTTCATTTCCTTTTGGGGGGGTGGGTATCTATGGGCACACACGAGTGGCCCCCCCATGTGTGCTTCTGCATGAGTGGCCATTCTCCCACCCAAAAACTTACAAATGAATTGGACAATTTCAATTAGATACCATCTGAATTCCTACAAATGTCATGAAAATAAAAAGCCAGAGGTAGAAGAAAAAGAGAGATTCTAGCTCCTGCTGAAAGGAAAGCTGCAGTGCAGGCTCCACCCTTGCTACCCATCAGAAATTGGAGAAAAGAGAGAGACGTGCGCACACACACACACATGCTCATTCTGACTGCTCCAGTTGCAGGAAAAGCCTTATTAGACACCAGAGAAGATGCAGATCCATGGACAGCCAGGCTACAATGGCCCTACTGCACTGTTTCTCAGAGCATGGACATGTGAAACCTGGCTGTGGAATAGAAGGACTGGGCAGAGGCCAAAGCTTATGCAGAAATCTCAGTTGTTCTCTGCACCCTCAGCTTTTGTATTTATTAATGAAATCTCTAGCTGTTCTCAACAACAGAAGAGCCAGAACCAAACAGCCTTTAAACAAAATGTCCCCATTCGTGACAAACGATGCAAAAGCCGATCCCAAAGCCCACACTGTAAATTAAATTTTAAAGGAAAGTTGTTTGATTGCCCCTCACTCAGATGTAATCCCCAGTTCCAGAAGCTGAACACTGATGGATTGTATGAGCTGACTGTATGAGCACCCCAATAAGCTCCTGGAGAAATTCAGCTTGCTTAGTTGAAACACTGTCAAAGCTTGCACTAATGTGTCCAGTTTTATGATGTAGGGAACACCCATCAGATCTGTTCCAGTTCAGCTGTGTGAGGAGCAACATCCAGATGAGAAGTTGTAATGAGCAGCTGGCAATTTTTTCAAATGCTTCAGCTGACTCTCAAAAGATTTTCTAACAGCATCCCTGCAAAAACAGAAATCTCTGCTTCTTTCACAGGGGAGAAGATGGAAAACAGGCACTGTTCAGTATGATTTGTTTCAGTATGATTTTCCTGCGGTTCTACACAAAGGGTATGTTGCTTTCCTGAAATGCCACATTTGTGCTGGAATGATAAGAAACAAATCACAGTCACCAGAGAACAGGAACTTGGCAGCCTATGCCTTTTATTGAAGCTACTGTGATGTTAAATGTGTTGGGTGCCTGTATCAATTTCATTTCCATATTTCTGCTGTTGAACTGTACTTATTCTGCTAATGTGAATTTTTCTGCTCTTCCTCAAAACAAACAAACAAACAAACACACAAACAAACAAAACATTCTTATTCCCAAGAGCTATCATGTGTTTGTGAGGTTGAGGAAGAAGAAGTTCAACAAGGCCAAGTGCTGGGTCCTGCACTTGGGTCACAACAACCCCATGCAGCACTGCAGGCTTGGGGAAGAGTGGCTGGAAAGCTGGCCGGTCGAAAAGGACCTGGGAGTACTGGTTGACAGTCGGCTGAATATGAGCCAGTAGTGTGCCCAGGTGGCCAAGAAGGCCGACGGCATCCTGGCCTGTATGAGGAATAGTGTAGTGAGCAAGCCTAGGGAAGTGATTGTTCCCCTGTACTCAGCACTGGTGAGGCCCCACATCGAATACTGCGTTCAGTTTTGGGCCCCTCACTACAAGAAAGACATTGAGGTGCTGGAGCGTGTCCAAAGAAGGGCAACGAAGCTGGTGAGAGGTCTGGAGAACAAGTCCATAGAGGAACAGCTGAGGGAACTGGGGTTGTTTAGCCTGGAGAAAAGGGGGGACCTTATTGCTCTCTACAACTACCTGAAGGGAAGCTGTAAAGAGGTGGGTGTTGACTTCTTTTTGCTAGTAACAAGAGATAGGACAAGAGGAAATGGCCTCAAGTTACATCAGGGGAGGTTTAGATTGTCTATTAGGAAAAACTTCTTCACAGAAAGGGTTGTCAAGCACTGGAACGGGCTGCCCAGGGAAGTGGTGGAGTCGCCATCCCTGGAGGTATTTATAAGATGGGTAGAGGTGGTGCTTAGGGACATGGTTTAGTGGTAGTTTTGGCAGTGTTAGGCTGATGGTTGGACTTGAGGATCTTAAAGGTCTCTTTCAACCTAGACAATTCTATGATTCTAAGAACATTCGAAGAGTGACTAGTACATTTGTGTTTTCATTTCTGAGAGCCAGAAGGAGAAGCACAGGTCACAGGAACAGCTTAAGCAACAGTTGTTTGGGGTTTTATTAATTAAAAAACAAGACATTTATAGGTAGATCAAACTTTTTGTTGCCACGGATAGCTCGTACCAGAATTCCACTTATGCCACAGTAAAGGAGATGTGCTGTTGTGAGGGGCTGTGCTAGGGTTTCCTAAGGCAGGCAGCTGTGATGAATGCCTGATCATGAAGAAGGGGGGACAGGTTTGTATTTTATCTTAGTAAATGCAGATGCTTATAATAAGAAATGATGGTATAGAAACTAGTTACTAAAACTGGAGAAATCCTGGCTCAGGTGTTTCCATAAGCATACATTGAATGTTCAATCCAGAGTGATAAACTATGCCTGACAAGTGGACATACAGGAAGAATGCTCATTGGAAATGCTCTTGCCATTTGGAAGTAGAGAAAAACTTTAAGGCAGCATGGTCAGCCTTGGAGAGGAAAAAAAAAAAGACAGAGGATAAAGGTACATGGGGAAGAGGTATGCAGAGATGAAATTACCTGTCTTGTGGCTGTGATGCCATTCCCTCTCTATTGGACATAGTTTTACAGCAGCTGACGCTTGAGTCAATTGAGATGAAGACTGGGCAGTGAGCAGTAAAGCCATTGTGCGTGGCTGTGATAAGCACTGTATCCACAACCCGTTCATGCCAGACCTGCTTTCCAAAGCAATTTCTGACCAGACTCCAGCACCAACTCACCCTTCCTAGTCCTGGATGAGCAAAGTTCCACTTTCAGTTCTGTGAGGTAGGAGCTTATGGTAAGCAAAGGTGATGGCACAGGTCAGGCAGGCTTTGGGAAGCTGATGGGAACCAGTATGAACTTTGGAGGACTGGGCTTGTAGACCAGGAGGAGACATGGAGGTTTCAGTGGGCTTAAATCCTCCTGGTTTAACTGATCGCAGGCTTTCTTTCTTGCACTATCTCTATAATGATATGGGTTATTCATATAAGTAATTACAGTTGTTGCTTCAAAATTGATCACCTTAGAGTTAAACAACATCTGAGAAGATAATTCTCAAGACAAGCTGCAGCACCCCAAAGAGTTTCACTGGACCAATTGTCTTAAATTCATCTTGAACAGAGTCCACTGAGCTGAAGACTGGTGAAACATTCCTACTCCTGGTTCTGATCCTGGGTTTGCTGAGAAGCTCAAGACTGCAGTTGAGGTCTGGCAAGGAAAGGGGAGTGTGCACAGATACTATTGCTCCTGATGTCCTCCCCAAGGTTTTCTCACGATGGATACCATTGCCAAAAAAAGATCTTGCCTCCTGACTGCCACCTCTTGTTTGTTATTCAGGGCTTGCTTCTGCCCAAGTATTTTCCAACTTTCCTCTGTTTCTTGCTCGTCTCTTCTATTTAAACTGTGTACTTAAAGCACGTAACGCTGACTAAAGTGGTTTAAGGCAGAATGAGAAACTGACTGGCTAAGTTCATTAATCTAACTAAACATCTTTGATGCTACCAGGACTGTAAGTTCTTTCATTACTACACAGACAAGTTTGGCTACAATAATCACTTTTTGAAACCTTTTTGTTGGAGATATAGTAGATTAGCACAGCTAAACAAGTGCACTGCAGAGTGCAGTCAGGGTCAGGAAAAGAAGATCACAAGTCAGCGTTATTTCTCCATTTCTGAATATTAGAAAATACTACCTGAAATAGTCATATGAAGTGAGGTACTAGAAAACGACAACTGGCTAAGCAATTGAACAGCAAATTAGTTTGTGCAATTAGAATACAGGGAAAGGTCATGCTGCTGAACTGCAAGTATGGCTTCACTCATTAGGTCCAGATACTGATGCAGATAATTTCAAAGCATGCATATTTACAAATCAACCATTTGAACACTACATGCAAGAAAAAATATACAGCTGTGCGTTGAATCACACCTCACTGACTATGCCTGTGCTGCATTTGGTAGTGACACTGGAAGGCAGATGAAGTTTCATGACCCAGGTGCTACAAACCAGTTGTAAACGCTGCTGCGCTTCAGCAGTCGCGTGCTCAGGCCGTGCAACTACCTATGGTACTTTGCACCTTGTTGCATCAGATCTTTCTTAACCGACACTATTTATCACCATCGCCAGTCTGTAATTCCCCACTTTGTGCCCCAGAATGCTGTACGTTGGAGGCAAGGATCCTCTCAGAGCCTGCACTGGACTTGCAGGGAGCCTGGCTAGCAAACTGCCTCCTCCATGCCCTCAGGCCAAGACCTGGGCTATTGGAGAGGGTGGGCAAAACAACTCCTTGCTTCCTCACCCAGCCCACGCAGCACCGGGGAGCCACTCCAGCCTGGGAACCTTCTGCTCCGTGGCCCTCTAAAGGGTTACCACCACCTGGTTCTGGATAAGGGTGTAACTGTGTAGCCTGTATCAGGGTATTGCCATTGCAAGTAAAAGGCCATTTTTCTAATTTTCTAATTCTAAATTTCTAATGTCTGTCGTTATTTTTTTTTTACTTTTATTCATCTTTGGTATTGCTGTGGTTTTACAAATAGAACATAAGGTGTGATGCAGAGAAAAACAGGTTTGATATGGTAACAGAGAAGTAGAGACAGAGGACAGGGTATAGAGGAGTACAGCCATGAGATTATAAGAAACCAGGCACAGGCCTGGCACTGGAGATCCCACAGGCACAAACAATTCACCAATGGTCAGTTAAAAAAATGCAGATCTGGACAAAATTGGGTTTAGGGCAACAAAGAGAACAAAGGAATAGCACCTAACGTACCTCAAAGGCAAAAGATACAGTTCATTCAGATATAACATGGATTTGCAGGCCAGCAGAGAAAGAGCAAAGTTTAAAAGCACGTTTGCAAGCATATAGAAAGGACCTAATGTGGATCCTCCAGTGAGGAAGAAGTAACCATCATCATGACCATCATATGCCTCCAGTGAAGGACTCCAGGTGCTGACAACTTGCCTTAACCCCCACTCCACCACCACCACAGTCAAACCACCAACCTTAGGAGCCCAAGGAGCAGGGGGAGGGTGAGTAAAACATTGGGGAAAGGGGTAGAAACTACTAAGTGTGTGTGTAATGGTTTTAACTGTGTTATCGTTATTGATACTTTTTCTGCAAGAACGTATTATTTCCTTTTCTGTGATAGTTACTAATAATTCTTGGATTAGACTGCTGAGATTTGATTTATACTAACAACAGATTATTGTTTGTTTGCATTACACACAAGGTGTTTCCCCTCTGCCTGTAAACAAAATGTTGTACATAACAAGGGACCACAGCATGCTTTGGTGGAACCAGGACATTTTGTCATGTATGATAGATTAACAGCCATGCACAGGACATGAGAGGCAATTTTGGTACCCGGCACCAGCAGCGAGTGCCCCATCTGCCATGATAGGACCCCTCCTTTAGAGCAGTGTCCCCCTGGACAGTCACCCCTCCAGAGGCTGATCACACCTGAGTCGTCTCACTCCACGAGAAGTGATTCAGAGTGCAAAATCCTGTCAGGCTGGCTGTGTCAGGGGTGAGCTGGGCCATCAGTGCCCCTTCAACACCATTCCCTCAGCTGTGCAAGGGCTGCAAATGGCATTCACAGACCCCAAGATAACTGTGCCAGCAGAAAAAGGGATCTCTAGCCAGTTTTCACTGAACACCAGGTCCAGTTTATGGACTTACTGTCAACGTCTGTGAGCAAGTACACAGTGCCTGCTCATGCTGTGATCCCAGGGCATCTGAGTAGGTAAAGATCTAGTGTCACCTTTTGCAGAGAGGAGTGTCATCAGCCTCAGGGTACCAGTCTCTGTCATGGTCAAAAACCTCCATAATCTGCTGCCTGAGACATTTGGACCTGCCTAAACAACTCTGGGCCACGGAGCCAAGGCAGTCAGGTGTTGAACTACTGCTAGGCACTGATGCAGCATCAGTTTGCTCTGCTAACAGCAAAACAGCATCCCGAGGGACAGGAGTGATACTAGCATTTCAAATGCCATTAGTGTTTTCCACTGTTTCTGCAGAGCTAGCATGAGGACAAGGTCTCCCAAGCTACTTTCCCACAGTCCTAGGCAATGAGGCACAGCTCCCAGCAGATAAAAAGGAGTACAAAGGTACACTTACATGGCGTGAAATCAGGTTGCGTCATGGCAGTAATCTAAACCACCTGGGACTATTTGACTAGCATCATCAAGCATCTCTCCATTAGCCACAGGATCCCTCCTTGTCCCAAGAGGCAACTGCAATTTCTCTAAAAATAAATGGAAAAGAAAACGCGCGCACACACAAAAAACCTCAGCACCAACCAGGAAGATTATCTCCAGCTCTTTAAATCCCAAGTTAAAACCAAAACAAAGCAAACAAGTTATGATACATTATTGCAAACAAACATGATTTTGTCAGGAAAATAACTTGCTCTGTGTCATGGTTTAATCCCAGAGGGCAACTAGGACCATACAGCCAGTCACTCACTCACCCCCCCGAGTAGGACAGGGAGAAGAGGGAGAAAAAAACAAAAAACTACAACTTGTGGGCTAAGAAAAAAACAGTTTAATAGAACAGTAACAGAAGAGAAAATAGTAACAATAATGGAAAAAGAATATACAAAATCAGTGATGCAATACAATTGATCACCACCCCAGTCCATCCTGAGCAGTGATCACAGATTCCTTCCCCCTGGCCAACCCCCATTGATACACTGAGAGTGATGTCTGTGGTATGGAATATTCCTTTGGCCAGCTTGTCCTGTCTATGCTCCCTCTCAGCTTCTATGGGAAGCTAAAAAAAGGCCTTGACTTAATATAAGCATTACTTAGCAACAACTAAAACTATATGTGTTATCAACACTATTCTCATACTAAATTCAAAACACAGCAGCTACTAGGAAGAAAAGCAACTATCCCAGCTGAAACTAGGACACTCTGTCATCAGTTTTCCTTCCTACTAGAAGCCATTGGCACTAAAAGTTCAGCAGCTTGGGTCAAAAAGAGGCAGCACAACACGGTCAGCACTACCAGGGGCAAGAAATGTTTTTTTATTAAATCTCCGAGGGTTCTTTTGTTGTTTACATGTCCTTTAGTGTGTAATGTCAGCTTATTTAGGAACAGAGGTTCTTTTCTATTTTCACAGTTCCGCAGAGAACATAGAAAAAGGATTTCAAAACTCTTTCAGGGAAGTGGTAGCTGAAACGTTCTGTACCATGTAGCACTCTTCACTCTTGCACAATATGAGCATTCTGCATTCTCTTACCAGCCACGGTTGGTAATTTTTGCAGACTTTTATGTACTTTTGTATAATTGAATACCCAAAGACATCATTGTGATCACCTGGTCCATCTTTGCGCAGAGTGTAAGCACTTACTAATTTCTGCGTTACACTTCTTTGTTTCTGCATTAATCCTAGAACTTCTGTTAAGCTATGGCATATTTTCTAGAAGGATGCTTGCTCTTGCTCTTGATTTAATATCAAGTGCTAAAGATCCTATTAGTTCCCTGTATAATTTGTTCTGATGGGACAGATTGCTAAAAATATATATAGATACCTTTTTTGCACTGCATCTGTTTACAACATTTCCCCTAGGCTGAAGTTCTACCTTCTATCAGAAACCTCTTCCACATCTAGGGAGACCCCAATTTGCCTTCTGTCAGGTAAACTGTACTAAGCAATTTGGTTTGGTTTCTTTTTTACCAGGGAGAATTTCCAGACCTCAGATTATTCTTTTTTGGACACTCTGCAATTTTTAAGCAATTCAGGCACCATAAATAGTCATGACATTGAAGTATCTACCCCAGTTATTCCATCTATGACTATAACATAGTACCCCTTCTACACTTGTCTGATGTTCTTCTGCTTATGCATTCTAGAGCTATATTAGCTCTCTGACATACAGCTTCTTCTTGGGAGCTCCTAAGAAGTAGCATCCTAAGTAAAATTAAATGTCCATCCAGTCTTTATCCTCACAATGGCACTTAGACTAAAGTGCATAGATGCTAAGAATAGGGTATGTGCATTCATTTGGATACAGGGCACATACAGAGACAACCTCTCCTTGATAACAATCCAGTATCTGGCAAAGTACCTCACCAGCAAATTCGACAAAGCTCTCCACATCAATCCATTACTGGCACCATGTGATGCTAAACAGGTAGACTGTGTGACATCAACGCTTTTTTCCCCTCCACAAACAACCTGATATACACATTGTCAACTGAACTTGATTTGAAAAGCAAGAAAATATTTAATATTGTTACATCAAACAGCATGCTGGACATCTTCCTCGCAAACGTGCTGTCCTTCTGAAGTCAGGGTTAACAGAGTGGAAGTGTATTTTCAATAATTATTTTCTTAAATTTGAAAATTTTTTCCTTTTTTTTTTTTCCTATAAAATAAAGGTATAAAGACATTTGGGTACAATTTTGCCAGAAATAGTACAAACCCCTCCGTTAAATAAAAATCCTCACCACAAGCATGTGTCCCAAACAATAGGTTCAATGATAACACTCCTAGATCTTCCTAAATGCAAACTGCATCTAGCTGATGGCCTCAGTCTGTTCCCATACAAAGTTTCATTTTGACTTTGGCTGGAATAGATGTAACTAAATTTAAAGAGAAGCTAGCAGGGCAAAAAGTCAGACCTGCAAAGCTCATTTTGATCTGTGAGTGCTCACTGGCAGGATGGAAGACCTGTGAATTTGCCCACTGACTGTTTACTGCTCTCCTGTAGAATTATTTTTATGTATGTTAATAATATTCTGACTTACAAAAAAAAACCCAGAAAGCAAGTGATAAGAAATAAAAATAAAATAGGCTTGCTGTAATCTCAGCCAAACACACATTTACTTTCAGAAGACCACATAGATGGTATTCCAGTCTCTGTTTTGAGAACAGAAACTATTTCTTGAGACTGTTTATATGCAATTAAAGTAATGACACTGTACTCAGTCAACTTAAATGTGATGTAAAGCCCTTTGTGTTAGATTTCGCAGCACGCTTAACTTACAAATTCTAAAATGTTAAAAATGCACATTAGTGAAGTAGCTACATCACTTTCTCCCTGCATGTGTGTTTTTAATGCATAATTCAAGGGCACCTAGCCATAGACAGAAATATATCTTCAGAGATATACCTGCTCGAGCATGGCCTTACCCACAGCCACAGTCCCTTCAGAAGTAAACCCGCTCCAAGATGGCCTTACCCATGGCTGCAGTTCCCCCAGGGGAGTACCTGCTCTGTCGTGGGCTTATCCACAGCCACACACTTCGAGGTGCTCCAGCGTGGCCCCATGCACAGCCACTGATTCTTTAAGGTATACCTGTTGCAGCATGGACTTATTCACAGCCACAGATACTTTGAGGTGTACCTTCTCCAGTGTGGACTTATCCTTGGACCACAATACCTTCAGAGGTGTACCTGCTGTGGCGCTGACATAATCATGGCCACAGATACTTTGAGACGTTCCTGCTCTGGCATGGGCTTATCCACAGCCACAGACACTTTTGGGTGTCCTGCTCCTGCGTGGACTCATCCACAGGTCACAGTCCCTTTGACTCGAGTTCACACTGAAGTTCCAGCCTGTACAGGACAGAAATAGTAGCGATGCCCTGGCCATCTGCCAGCCCAGACGCATGGCCATTGCTGCTATCACAACATTCCCAGGCACAGCAGAGTAAGATGATAAGCAGTACAGCAAGCAGCAAAAGCCAGAAGCAGCCACTAACGAGCATAAGACTCTAATATACAGTAAGGCAAGCGAGTCCCATGGCAAGCACAGAAGCCTGCCCATTAATAGCTGAACGTCAACAACAGCTATAAATCTGACCTAGCACGTTCCAAGCAAATCTGTCATTACCTCAAACCCTTCGAGCCTCACGTTGGGTACACTTTCAAACACAGATGTGTTTTCTTCCGTAGTTACTGTATGACATATATGCTAACAATAGCACCTATTATTACCTCTTATTAGACAGAGGAAAAACTGAGGAAGTGCTAGAAGATGTCATTTGTAAAAAGTCATTTGACAAGGCCAGCAGCAGGACCAGAAATGGATCCCTGGCTCCTAAGTCTTAGGTCAGTCATTTCCGTTTTTCCCCTCTTGTTGCTAGCTCCTTTACTTTCTAAATCAAGCTATTTCTTTTCTACTCAGACGTATTATCAACGCTACAACTCTACAACTCCAGCTTTTAATAGTCCCTCAATCCCACATGAAGTATCATATCTAATACAAATAGCTCTCCAGTTCGATCTGAGAGATGACTCTGGGGGCAAAGGATGATAATGGAGAAAACCACGTAATGATGCACTCAGCACACAGTCACTCTCAGCAGCAGCAGATTTCACAGCAGGGCTTATGAAGCCTTTTTAGTACTAAAGGGAATAGACTTCTGTAACACTCAGAGTCTTGCATGGTAATGTAGCAGTATGGGGGGTTAATTCGTGGGGTCTGAGCACTGAGAAAGGAGACAGTTTCCATTTCCCTGTGCACTTGCATGTTCTCACACCTTGCAAAGGCTGGTTAGCAGAACAATCTTGAACAAATGGCTGTGGCAGCAACACAGTCCCAGAGAGTCACAGGAGGGGGAAAGATGCTTCAGCTGTACAGTTTCACACACCAGCTATGGCTCCCCAACCCTGACATTCCTTAGCACAGGCACATCTAAACAATTACAAGAGGAGATTAAAAACAAAACGAGCTCCAGGTGTCAGCAGCTCAGTCCTTCAGATGTGAGGAAATAAAAATAGGAGTACTGTGTTTGTTTCGTGATTGCTGGGTTGGCCGCTCCAGTCTCGCTCCTGAAGGCCTTCCCAAGCGTACCTTCAGAGGAGTCGGGCCTCGGGCAAGTCCCACAGGCTTACTGTAGCCACTAACGAATTATAAAAGAGGAGCTTAAATTCCCCTTTCCCTTCTTGCAAGACACACTATGCCAAAGCAATGGGCTTTAAGAGCAGAAGGGGAAAAACCTGGGGAGTGGATGTGGCAGAAGCTGCTGTGTGGGCTGGTAGCTGTGGAGGAGCTAGAGGGACGCTGGAGGGGTTGCAGAGCAGTGCTGTGCGGACGAGTTGCCTGTACCACAACGGGAAGGGGGAGATCAAGTCAGAGGAAATGATAACTAAGGAGCAAAAGCCCTTGTCATTCTTGATAATTCTGTGCCTGTCGTGGGATGTGATCCCGAAGTCTCTGACTTTGAAGGTCCCAGAGTCACCAGCCACCCCTTCACTTTGCAGTCAGACTCACCTGGGGATTTCCACATAGACCTTTACCTTTGACACAGCTGTTCAGAGGGACTTGCTATCCATTTCTCCAGATTAAGGCACTATTTATTCTTCCACCTAAAGTTATAAGCATGCAAGACTGAAGCGTGAAACCAACCAACAGATCTAGAGGTTTTTTCCCTTAAATTCTCTTACCACACTGAGATTCCTCATCTCTGGGGAAAAAAAAAAAAAAAAACAACGACAAACAAACACAAAAACAACAACCAACCAACCAAAACCCTCTTTACTGCCTGCAGCATTCTCTCTCTTTACACAGGTCATACCAGCAAGTCAGCTTTTTTACTGACATGCTTGGGCAGCTTTTGAAATCCCATAAAAGTTTCTATTCTACACTCTTGGCTCTAGAAGGGTGAAGCGCTCTAGTAAATACACCGCCAGCTGGTTTTATCTTAATTCTTCTGAAACTGTGCACCTGAGTCTGGCTTGGGCATTATTGTGTCGGCACTCCTTGTTGGTTCTCAAGCAGTCTCTTTACAGCTTCCTCTGATTTAATTCTGTTTGTCCTGAAGATTGTACATAAGCCTGGCAGCCACTGGTTTGAAAATTAATAGGAAATCTGACTCATTCGTCAAGCTCATAAGGAAAAGAATGTAGACATTTTGCCCAGTCCTCACAACAGCCACGCAGAGAGTCACACACGAAAATGCAGAGGCCCCCTCTTCCCAGCCACCCAGTGCTGTTTATCCCCCAAGATACAGTCATGTATCAATGCCTTTGTTATGGTCAGGTTGTGAGGAGCATTCTGGCTGCAAACCAGCTCACTCAGTCGTGTGTTCACACAGAAAAAAAAAAGCAGTTACTATGTTTATATTCATTTTCCTCTGCAAATACATGCTGTTGTGTATGCTGCTTTTAATAATTAAATTCTACCTGCTTGCTTCCCTTTTCCAACAACAGCAATTGTCAAGATCATAGCTCTTGGGGCATCAATCACAACCACCCATTTAAATGCAGAAGCAATTTAATCACCTACTTCATCACAGATGATTAAATCTAATCATCTACCTTCTATGCTCTGAAACATAACAGTAGCTAACATTTATTTTTCAGCAGAAAGCTTAATATCTTGAAGTGCCAGCACAAAAAATAACATTGAGCCCCTTGACTCCATTTTGCCAGCCAAGTCACTGATCTTTCAGAATAGCAATAAACAGAATAGGCAAGTGCTTCTCTATCATTTCCATCTCTTGAGGAAAAAATACTCGCTTCCTCTTTGGTCAAAATTATTCAAAGACTTGGCAATGAACACAGTCCTCCGGGACTACATTCCTGCCTTTAAAAAATGAGTCATTACTTTTGGCTTCCTTTTAGACCCACTCCACGTTTCTGTAACCTACAGCTTTATTCATGCGTTATCAGCCAGAGAAAACCCCCTCGCAGGCAGAGCAGGCACAGCACAAATGCATCATGCTCCCCTCTTCAGAACTCTGCTGTGTGTTTATATATATATTGCACTGACAGCACATTGAGGCTGGGCTCGCAGCACACAGTGAAACATCTCAGCGCACGGCAGGCTGCCAAAAAACAAATATCAAAAAAAGGCAGACGCGTTTTTGGCCTCCACCCAGAAGCTAAAAAAGTTGACAGAAAGTACAGGAACCATTTTGCAGCCCAAAATTGCTACTAAACTTCAGCCTTGGCCTAACGTATCTGCATTGACAAAGAAAATTCTTTGAAAGGGAGTCTCTTCTGGGGCACTTTCATTTCATGGTTTAACATCTGAGTGGGTTGTCATTACATGTCTTAACATGTATTAAATTTTACATTTAGGAGAAAAAGGAAGAAAATGAAATAGAGCACTTTTTTTCTCCTTGCCATATTATTGGCGTTTTGACACCAGTATGAAAATAAAGACTTCATCCTTGAACTGTAGAGTAAAAGCAAGTTCACCTTTACTTTATATTAACAAGACCCACTGTGTATGAAGGGCTGTCTCGGGTCTCCATTGTTTATCTCATATCTGCTGTTATTTACTGAATATATATTTACTCCTTTTGATTCTAGCTTGTGGAAACTTATAGTCATTTTAGTTTCCTTTATAAGCACAAATTGAGACTGAGTCATGGTTTCTTTTCTACCAGAATCTGAACATTGAAAGATTCAAACAAGAAGAAATGTCTTTTCTCATATCTTCAAGCTTTTTCCAAAGCAGCATTCTTCCTAAAATGTTCCTGTTCTTTGTTTTATTCCCTATTAATTCTTTCTTCTCCTCATGGTTTGGGTTTTTTCTGTCTTTCCCTCCTGGTCTCCATGTGCTTCTGAGTAGTGTTTCTGCAGGGATATCTGCTCATAGTCACATGTCCCTTGCTACCACATTCACAAATCTCAGTTTCTGACTTGCAGTGGCCTGTGTTTGAGCAGCAGCTCCTGCTGTTTCAGCTGTAAGAATCGTGCATGCCCTCAATGCAGGACTGCAGCCGTGTCCACCAGCTGCAATGAAGTTTCACAGTTTCAGTAATTAAAATACCTTCTCTCTCAGTTCTGCCCATCTTCCCGCTGAAGTACAAAAGTGTGACTTTCAGTGTGGCCCTAAAAAGTGAACAGAAAAGAAATAATAACAGATTTCAAATAGCATAAATGCAGCTATGTATAGAGGCCAAAACCCAAAAAAGCATCCAAGCATGGAGATCCTAGCCTTTCCTTATACATTTTCCTGAGCAAAACTTTCGTTGTTAAGCAAGCGGCTCCAATCCAGACAGAAAATGTGCATGTATGCAGAAGGGTTTGAGGAGGTGGCACTTCCCATTCCCTGTTCCCCCACGCTGAAGCTGCATCTGGCCAGGGGGAGAGGCAGCCTGGCTGTGAAGGCCAGTGATGAGGCTCCTTCAGGAAAAGGGGAGTCCTGGGATCTGTTTCTTACTGGTAGAAATGTTAACCTTATTATCCAGCTATTCGCAAACCGGGTGGCAGTGTGGTAGCAACATAGTTGGCCACCCCCTTTGGCCAGTGATGATCAGTGCTATGCCTTGTGTCTTTCAAATATCTGGAAACAGCATATCCCCAAGGATGCCCTTCAAACTTTCTTGTTCCCCACTCTGCTTGCTACAAATTGCAGACCCTGCCTGAACATAGTCAGCTTCCTTCAGCAGACCAAAATGCACCTGTCCAAAGGTAGCTGTGTGCCTACATACCTTCATTTATTGCCAGTCCCATTTGGATATCTTAATTTGTATATGGTGTCTCAGAAAAGCAAAATCGTTCACAGATCAACCACACCTCCAGATTATACCTCTTCTTTTTCTTATTTCAGATTAATTTCTGGTTCCTCTTAAAGCCTCGTTCCAGACTGGATAAGCCAGATACTTTTCAGATGTTAAATTCTCCTGGATCTCTCCAGTTGACAGCTTGAATCTTCTTCTTCATTTTTACTGCTATTTATCTGCACCATGAAGTTGAGCTGATCTGAACAAACCTCACAGAGGAATTAGAGGAATCCTCTCTGTGTTAACAAACTTCAATATTAATTAAGTGTGCGGAAACCAACCCACCTTTCCTGGGAAACAGGGGGATCACAGCCAAGAGTTCATGAAAAACTGATCAAACTTTCTGTTGGATGGTCTTAACTAATGTCTTTGCCTGGCCCAATTTCCTGTAAATACAGGTGGCACCTGTGGTGGTTTTTCTTTCTGTGATCTCTTTCACCACTTGCCCTCTCTGTAAGTCCTTGCTACAGCAAGCTGTCACCAACCCAAGTTGTTAAAAAGATGCAAGGACCTTGCCTTTCCTGTGTAAGCTCAGCACATGTGGAATTATCCTAAAGAGTGGGTCAAAGTTATGACACAAACAATATACATTTCTACCACGTATTTTCAATATAAGAAAATTGATGGGTGAAAAAAAAAGCAAACTGGGACATTGTTCCCTTTCACCCAGCTGGATCTGAAGCTTTTCAATGACAGTACTTGATTCATCAGGTCACACTGCTTTTCCTTCAGGTTGTACTCAAAAAATAGTAATTGTGAAGATCACTCCAGAATAACAACAACAAAGTTTAGTTTGAAAACGGAAAGTATGATTACTTTCTGTCTCCATCTCCTGGAGATCTGCCAGTGCATACTCTGATACTTGTGTAAGGGTAAGTGGGAGGAGAGTGTCTGCTCCTTTAAGGGCATCTGGTCAAGGACCTTCTTCAATGAAGAAAAGAGACAATAAGAGAAGGATGAAGCCATAAACAAAACATACAGGGACACAAACCTGACAGACGAATGGTAAGAAATGCAGTGATTTGACCCAAACCTGGTCACCCACATTGATTGATGAGGGCGTGTGAGAGTGTGGGAAGGTTTATTCCAGCAAGGTTTTCCCATTGGGAAAAGGTGGGAACCAGAAATAAATAGACAGAGATACAGACCTGCAAAACAATGACAAACCCCAACCAAACTAATTGATGAGCTATCAAGAAACTACTGGCAGCACTTCCAGGAAGATCAACCTGGACTTTGCAACAGCTAGGCATGCAAGCCAGGGGATACCCAGGCAGGGAGGGGTGTGGGAGTGGGCAGAGCTGTAGAAACCCCTGGGGGACGTGCAGGGGAAGGGGAGCAGGGAGGAACAAAAAGGGGGGTAGGCAAAATAGGGTTTAAAGGGGGCTGGTCGGATGCAAAATGGGTCCAGTCAGTGCGTTTGTCTGGTTGAGCCCTGTGCGTGGTCACAACAGTCTGTCCTTTACAGGGGTGAGAGAGGCAGGTGAGAGGCTCTGTGCCGGTGGCTGGAGGAGAGATGCTGGTCATAGCTGGGGTACCTGGTGCCAGCTGCTGGGGAAGAGGGTCTGTATGTCCCCCAAGCCAGGTGTGTGTGGGGGTGTGTGTGTGTATGTGCTCACCAGCAAACTTGAAGCTGGACCAGCCAGTGAGTAAGGGGGCCTCGGGTCTGGGGTATCAGGCAGGCAGGGGGGCAGTGCTGCTGTGTCTGCAGGGACTTGTGAACATGGCGTGTCTGAGGGATGAGTGTGTGAGCGTGTGGGTGTATGCAGTGAGCATCAAGCTGGACCAACCCGCAAGTGGGAGACCCGTGGGGCAGGCAAGAGGGCTGCGATGCAGGCAGGGTGCCGGGCAGGCAGAGGGGTCATGCTGGTGCTCAGGGGATCCACGAATGCACGTGTGCTTACGAACCCAGAGAGCGTGATGTGTGTGCCTGCACTAGTGACCTTCTGTCTCTTAGCCCAAGAGCGGGGGAATTGCCCATCTGTATTTTATGTGAGCCCTACCTGTGGGTGCTTTTGAAGGCAGTGCGTTATCTGGAGAAGGCAGCCACTCTCTCAACATCTCTTAACACCTTGCTTCTCTTCCAGACAGCACGAGGAATTAGCGATTTGTGCATCTGACTTGCAGTTTTGCCATGTTCATCTTCCCTTTTTATTCAGCGGATGGTTATAGAGAGAGTGGAAAATAACTACCCTAATTAAGATCATCAGGCCAAGAATGATTGCTTTTCTACAACCTGTTCTGTATGCCTGTGGATCTGCACGTGTTTTAATGGATGCATGCACCCATATACTGAATGCTTGTACTGAAATAAAGCAGCTCAAGGGTGCATTTCTTATCTAAGACATATGAAGGACTTTTTTCTTTCTTCCTGGTTGACTTCCATAAAAATAAATGCCTTGGAGGAGAACAGAGAGCAGCACGTGATTTTCTGACGTGGTTGTGAGTAACTACCACGTCTGCAAGGCATTCACAGCGTAGGTTCAAAGACTTGCCTGAACGACAGCGTTCTTTTTTGCTTTGGGAACAGGATGGTTAGGGAACAAAATTGTGAAACAGTCCATGTGTGTGGTCAGCTGCTCTCCAACACGGTTTTCAAGTCTGCTGTGCTATTTATAGAAGTTTATTCTACCAAACAAAGTGCACTGCAATGCAAATGTAGCGGTTTTGCCTATCACACCCTGGTGTTGTTAAATCTGCAGTACATACATACAGCCCCCTGTGATCTCTGTGCCCCACTGTCTTTCCTGGAAAACTGATTATTAGTTCTGCAATTAAGCATCAGTGGTTTAGAGGAAAAGCACTAAAAACCATACCTGTATAATCCGGAAAAATCGTACCCTTATATTCCTGACAGCTTTACACTTTTGAGCGGAATGATTTCATCTGATTTTATTTTTACACATCATTTCAGAGATCCTCCCTGTATCCTGCCATATGGATGATTTTGAACTCCTTGGCTGTATAAGGTCCTCCTCCAAATAACAGAAAACCACCACAAGTCTCATGCTGCTTTTCAAGGAGAACATAAAGCTGTAGAAAAGTTTATTTTCAGCAAAAATTCAGGAAAATGGAACCACACAAGCTAATTGGTTGGTTAGTTGCTTGTTTGTTGCATATCATTATGTTATACTTACTTTCTACAGTATGCTATGTAAGTTCGTTACCGATCGGTCTCATGTACTATGAAAGTGAATTCATTTTGTCTTACAAAATCTAAAACATGCTTGACATTTTTGTTTTTAACAACTGATTTCTTAGACCGAAGTTGATACAGTGGACATATGCATTCATTTATTACTCTTACTATGGTTAGTATTGGGGCAGATCTTTGCATTGCCTAGTCTGTGTGTAGCTCTGTCGAGCATTTTGTTTTTACATCATTACAAAGGAAACCCTTGGCCAGTAGAAACCAGAAAGATTCCGTATAAAATCAAGTGCTTTTTTTTCTCCTTTCAACCAGGTTTTATTCCCCTTTTGGCAGTACTATTTCAAAGTACCACCAGATCTTTTTTTCCCTAATGGGGGTGTAGTTTGATTTTTCTCTTACAAAACCTTAAAAACAGGGTTGAGAGGATATCAATAATATACTTTACAAGAAAAACATGCTCTAAAATAAAATATTCTGAGCAGCTAGTATTTTCATACATTCTTTAGTTCACTACTAATCCAGATAGATTACCAGAGTACTTTTCACTGCTATAGCAGGTAGTCTCGTCAAGTAACTTCTTTCCTAAATGATCACATTCTTTATTAAAACCAACCATATTCTTATTCCCATTAATCTTACCAGGAAACTGTTGTAAGCTCTAACCTTGTGAAAATTAGAAACCTTCTTCTAGTTTTCAGCCTTAATTCAGTCATGAAAATTTTCCACATCGTGACTTTGTGTAAACTTTATCTTTTGGGTTAAAAACCTGAGATTGCTTAAACCATGAACATATTTACAGAGAAGAGAAGTTCCCATTCCAGCCTTTTCTTTCACCAGACTGAACAAGACAAGCATTTTTAGCCTCTTCTCAGAAGAGATGATACCCGCTTTCAACTGCTGATCGGAGTAGCTCCTTTCAGGACCTGTTACTGGCTGTATTTGTCCTCTTGGGATTGAGGTGAGCAGTCCAGTGCAGTGCTGCAGAAGGCATCTATCTGCTTTCTCAAATGATGGAATTGATATTTCCCTCTGTCTGCTGAATTCAGCACACTTCCAATTGATCAGCCTGATAACTGATTAAAAAAAAATCTGATACCGCTGCCCAGAGTCTTGTTAATCAGCACACAGATCAATAACGGGAAGTTTCCCAACACAATAAATTATTGTATAGAATAAAGACCAAATGTTTGTCCTGGCTTCAGCTCATGTGCCAGTTTCCTGACCCACCACTAATTTATCAAATGTGCTGTAGTTCTTTTTAAACAGCAGAAGCATAAAACTAAAAAATTATATCTAACAAAGGGTTAAGGTAACAAAGGATTGTTGATAAATTTGGCAAGATGGATGCAAATGTAAAACATTCTTACTTTTTTTTCCCCATAAAATATCATATTTTGTATTACGTGTATTGTTGAAAGTATCTGTGCCCATCCTCAGACCTCCTCATTATTTATAATTACATTCTGCTTTTGAATAGTCCCTACATAGTTTTACAAGAAATGATACTTAATTTGGATTGAATCCATTAATGCTTATTCTGACTATATACGATGGTTCTGCTATAAATTTTTAATCACTGGGTACAACGCAGAATTTCAGTATCTCCCATTGTGATACTTTGTTCATGCTATGAAAACACTTTTTAGAAATTCGTAACATCCAATAGGACAGGCAATTTCCATTCTTCAGTTTGTTCCCAGAAGTCTGGGAACAACAGTGTGATCTGTGTAAGACTGATTTGCTTAATAGAATAATTATGTGTCTTTAAAGGCACTATATGCAGTATCTCTAAAACATAGCTAATATTTGGCAATTATTTTGCATGAGATTTTCCACATCAGACAGAGACATTGGATTACTGAAGGAGAACATTTTTTCTTCTGAGACTGATTATGGTGCTAGCCTGTTTTATGAGGTAGGACTCTTTATCGGAAGACATTTTTGTACCTAGATTAATGGCACTCTTTTCCAGAAAGTTATAGAAGATACGATCTTTCTGGTCTACACTTGAACTTTTATGAGGTCTAAACCAGATGTAAAGATACAGAAGTTCACAACGGCATTGGACAGAGCTTTTGACTGCACCGTGATTTAATTTATCATCCTTTTCCTTCCCACGCTCAGGGAAGGACACACTTAGATATCCCTTCCTTACCTCTTAACCAAAAGAGTAGATTAGTTTCATTGCTGTAACAGTGCTATTTTTGCCAAGCACAGTGATTAGCCTTCTACTCAGACCTGTGTCTGGGGATGGACCAGCAACCGCACTAATACACAGTAAGGTTTGCACTATAACTTCATGTATAAAGCACAAATGTGTACAGTGTTAGGGGAAAAAAAAACAAACAAAAAAAACCAACACAAAACAAACAACCTACCTCCCAAATGCAGTAACTGTCTATCTTTCTCTTGTCTTAAGGGTTTCAGAATGTTCAAATATATTTAAGTAAGTGAGAAGCTTCTGGCTTTTCTTCTTTTACCTCATTCAGAGCCCCAGCTACACTTGGGCCCTGTCCTTTTACTGATGAAGGTTAATGACTCTCCTTTCAATCCCAAACCACCAGGGTACCTCTCCCAGCCTGAGAGCGGATTAGCCATCACGCAGAAGCTGGTCGGCATCACTGACCATTATGCTAGCTTCATCTCAGGGTGCGTATCAGATCACACATGCATTAGACAAACACAAGTAACAGAGCATGAGAGGTCATCCGCCAGCGTGGCAGCTACAGCAGCCGTTACACTGAAAACACTGCAGTTTTTTAGAGACTCGCTCATTGGCTCAGAGCCCCGTCTTCTTAACCTATCCTTGCTACCTTTCTCTCCTTGTTTTCTTTTACCTTACGATTCAGGCAGGTACCTTCCTCAGGGTCAAATAAACCTGCTGTCTGTGATTTGGTGGTTGACTTCTACGTATGTAGTGCTCACTGCTGCTGCTCCATTGGAGAGGTGACCACCCTAGTAAGCTGCCGCTGGGCCAGTAACATTTGCTGATACCACGATTCCCATGGGGCGTTATTTATCTACTGCCTTCAGGATTCACTACAAGAGTAATTACAAGATATGCAGCACACACTTTTAAAAGAGCTTTAATCCTAGGATATAGATAATTTCCTGGGTAGTGAGACATTTTCTTTCACTTCTGGAGCAACTGATAGAAGTCTCTGATAAGAGCACAGCTCAGACTGCTTCAGGTCTCATTGCTTCAGTTCTCTGGTTCCCGGATATGGAAAGAATGGCTAGCCGAGGAGAACCAGAATGAGCAGAAGTTTGAAATTACTTATAGAGAGTTAGGAATGATGCTCCTGAAAGATCAAAATAAGTCTGTATGAGAAGATCACTGAACTTCCTGACAGATTCATGGGATGTATAAAAGCTAAATGATCATTAATGAGCACTTTTTTTTAAATTATTTTGGAGGGTGATGGGGGTGTCTGATTGTTTGTACCTTTTGAAGGTGAACACAGTGCTTTTAATCACTGGTGAAAAGCTCTGGTTAGAGATACCTTTGTGGATAACTTCTTTGTGTCTGTGATTTCTCTCTGTGGTAGCATTTCAAGGAAAGGTGGTGCTACCTTTGAAACATACCTTTCCTAAAAGTATTCTTACACAGCCTCATACAGGCTCCAAACTTGTTCCCACACTGATACTGTATCCACCTTAGTTTTCAAAGGACGTTGGGTGGTACCTCAAAGCCGAAACTCTGAAGGTCAGCAGTGTAGCCTGGTTTGTGAGAAAGCATGTAGGTAACTGCAATGACTGTCATGATGAATCAGAGAGGAGCAGGCATTTCAGACTAAAGGAAGCAAAGATCCTGTACCTATTTCCGCAAGGACAGCAACACCCCAAGGAGCGCTACTGCACATGCACATGAACTCCAGCACAAGAACTCTGTGACACAATTAAGTGACAGCTAAAAAGCAAACAAGCAAACAAACAAGCAAACAAAAGGCTGTGGAAACTTGCCCCATGATCTGACAAGTTGTTTTGTCATGAGCTTTCTCACAGAGAGGCATGTGACCACCACTTGGGCTGAGCATGGAAAGGAGTGCAAAGGAGGAAGTTACAAGATGCTTTACATGACAATGGCAATTTTTTTTCTTCTCTTTTCCTATGTGTAACAATTCAAGACAAGGAAAAATTGTAGCAAGTTTGTAATGTTTTGGTGGGGATGGACTCCACTGGCTGCACAGCGAGAGCAGCCCCTGCAGGGAGCTGTCTACAGGGGTTCTGGTGGCACATGCAGAAGGTGTGCCAGGGACAGCCCTCATAACTGGAATTACATTTCCTTAATTTCTCTGTAGAGAGCTGATTTAACTTCTATTCCTTGTTTTCACCTTTTATAATGTTCCATCAACTCTGTGCAGTATTCTTATAAAAAAAACAAACCTCATTAAGCTCTGTTGATGTGACACCTACCTGAGGCACAATATCAGCCCTTGATATCACTGTCAGAATACCTCACCTCTGTCCTGGGTTGGTGATTCCTTGGTTTTGCTCACTTTTGCATAACATACCATTTAAATCATAGAATCATTTAGGCTGGAAAAAACCCTTAAGATCATCAAGTCCTACCATTAACGTAACACTGCCAAATCCACCACTAGACCATGTCCCTAAGCACCATGTCTTCATGTCTTTTAAACACCTCCAGGGATGGAGACTCAACCACTTCCCTGGGCAGCCTGTTCCAATGCTTAATAACCCTTTTGGTGAAGAAATTTTTCTTAATATCCAATCTAAACCTCCCCTGGTGCAGCTCAAGAACATTTCCTCTCATCCTGTTGTTATGTGCTAGAAAACGCATTATGTGTTAGAAAATATCATGCAAGCATGACACCATTCAGGAAGTTAAAATCCACACACCAGCGAGCAGCCAAGATTTCAATCAAGGCAGTTATGCATTTGTTGGTTGTGAAGCTCATTACTTCACTTGCATGAAGCACAAAGGTAAGTCTGTGAGTGAGGTAAGTCTGTGAGTGTAGTGTTGCTACGTAACATAAGCATAGCTTCATGATCCATTTTCTTCAGCCTTGGTGCAGCTGGGAGATGTTGGCTCCCTAATCCATGCTGACCCTACACTCCACAGCACCACCTCATCACCATCATTTCTGAAGCTGTACCAGTGAGGTGTTTTTCTTCAGCATCGAGTGCTGGCTTGCGATCTCCCCTCTCCCTATTCCCTCCCACACAGCAAATTATGCAGTCTCCTCAGTTTTGCAAATGCAGATAGCAGATGGCAAGAAAAGCCATTCCTCCTCACTTTTCTCCAGGAGGTGGAGCGAAGCTTGGGATAGGAAATAAAGGCAAGGGAGCAGCCAGTTACTTTTTCAAAGCAAGGCGAGAGAAAGGGGAAGCATGATGACTCCAGCAAGTAGCTCCGTTTCCTCCTTTCCGTCTCTTTGAAAGCCTGGGAAGAAGTGTGGGTGTGAAGGATCCCTCAAGCTGCCTCCATTTTAGGTCTGGAAAAAGTGTTATTTGCAGAATCTCTAACAGGAGCTTAAAAAGCTGCTATAGCTGGGGACATTTCTTCTGTGCCCTCCTCATCTGGCCCAGGGTGGCCTTAAGGTGGAATGGTTAAGGTGCAGAATTATCAGGCATTGGGGCACTGGGTGGGAGACATAGAAACAGGAGGGTGGAAAAACCTGCCATCTCCATCTTGCTTGGCAGCACTTCATTTTTTTTTTATTTTTTTTTTTAAGTGCGTATGAGTTTAGGTTATTTGCAAGAAACAATAACATCTCTCAGCATAAATTAGGACTCCTCTATGCAAACCCTGAGCACCGTTTCTGGGAAAAAAAAAAAAAAAGAAAAAAAAAGAAAAAAAAAGAAAAAAAAAAACCACAACAAAACCCCACAGGACAAACACCTTGAGGTTTTTGAAGCAATTGGGAGAGAGCAGAAATCCCAAGATGACCAGGGAGGAGGAGGATGCTTTTTCAGCGGCTGGGGCTGACCGCTATGACACAGTACCGGCACTTAGAACAAAAACAAAACACGAAATTAATAAACACGGGGCATCGCGCAGGCTAACCCGCCTACCGGCCGCCGCCAGCCCCGGAGGCCTC
>NW_009647763.1:1122692-1229815 GCF_000708025.1 Charadrius vociferus | reverse complement strand
GAGGGAAGCGAGTCCGGCTTTGTTCGGCCTTATCCCGGCCCCGGGGGCCGTGCCGGGCCGTGCCCCGGTACCGGTTGAGCTGTCTTTCGGGTTGGCGAAGTTAAGCTTTTGCCGTGGAGGCGATGTAGGGGCACGCAAATCAGTTCTGGTAAGGCAGAGCCATCCGTGCGTTTTTGAAAGTTATCTCTGCTGCCGGGTGGTTGTCACAGGCGTAACCCCTGATGTTATCGCACCCGTAATTAATGGTTACAGTCCTTCTCGGGAAGGTGGCTGGCATCAGCTTTTATTTCAGGTGTCTGTGTGCTTTGTCACGCAAAAAGAGAGCAGGGTGTGCACAGGACGGGCCTGTTGCACTGTGCCTTATACATGCCTAAGTCCGAAAAAAAAAAAAAGCGGAGAAACTGGGAATTTCACAGCAAAGAGTGGGAGTGCAAGAGCGGGCAGTCCAAACAAGGCATTGGGATCGTGGCCTTGACCACAGGTGTGGGGGCACCTTTCAGCTGAGCGCTGATGGGGAGGAGGGGTGGCTTGCCAGTGAAGGTCAGAGTTTTGTCTCTGTTTGGGCAGAGTTGTTGCAAGTAAATTACAAAAGAAATACTCAGTTAGGTTTACAAGTTTCACTCCAAGCTGGAACAGCTCATTAAAACCAGAGATTGCTGTCTAATAGCTCAGGTCAAAAGAGAACATGCATTTAGTTTTTAGCAATAGCGAGAGCTGCATACAGCGTGTTGTACCTTATGCCCTTGATGAAAGGGCTTGAAATGGGAAGCATGTCCACACATTAGATAAATGCAGCAGTACTCCCCTGAGCTTTACTCACAAAGCAAGATCCATTTACCTAAAATGCTGTTTGCACTTGGTCATAGAAACACGGATTATGTGCCCAGACTCTTTAGATTCTGCAAATGCATAACACAGATTCACTGGGACTTCATGCGGTTTATACATCCATCCCCAGGTGGAGTGACTGAACTCGGTTGCTCCTAGGGATGGGCCACACCTCATGGGTGTTTGGAAGACTGCTTAGGTTTACCTGAAGTGGACTGGGAGTGGGAAAAATGGTAATTGCCTGCTGATTTGTGCCTTCGTAGTTTACATCTTGAGTGTCCAATTTGTTCAGCTTGGTGGCTGATTGTTAACCAGTAAACCTTGCAGGGAAACTCCTTTTTTTCCCCACAGTTTAGCCATAAAGGAGGCTTGATATGTTAAGTACTGTCTTTCAAGATCTGACTTCACATCTTTTAAGGTGCTTTAATGCTTTTATTGCTAATAGATTGTGCTACTTTTTCATTGCATTAAGCAGTTTTAAGGTGAAAACATAATACCAGTAAAACACTTGTAAGACAAACCTGCCATGATCTGGCATAGTCCAGCACAACAGTTACCTCAGTGTAAGACTATAATGCTTTGGTGTAGTTGATGCGGCAAGCTGCCTAGAAGCAAAAAGGTATTTTTTTTCTGCATGTGAGTGCAGCAAGCCCTCAGGTGAAAGGAGCAGAATACACTTCTCAGAATTTGAAAACAAAAGCAGAGTTTTCCTGGTGACTTGCACTCAGGTTGGCCACAGCATCTGTAACTATAGTCTTCAGAGACTTCATCATTTAAGCAAAACCTTAGGTTTTTAGTGAACAAAAACATGATGAAGGGAATTCTAATACTTATTGCTGTGTATTAGCTGAATGAGATTGCTGGTTTTATCTGTAATGACAAACGAATACCATGTCCTTACTTCATTATTACATCGATGCAAGCAGACACGCTGGCTTACAGTGGAAGGATGAAAGTAGAAGGGGAATTCTGAAGCATGTTTATGATGCTTTCCTTTCCAGTGATACAGTGATTTTTTTTCTGAAGTCTTAGTAGGGCTTTCAGTGTGCCAGTAGTGTAATATGTATCTTAAGGCTGAGTGTGTAATGAGGAAATGCCCAGTAATCTTCATCTTCTGTTGCAGGACACAATTTTCCTTAGAAAAGCCAGACAACCTAACAGCAGTTGTCTGAATAGCTGAACGCCCCCTGTGTTTCCTACAGCTGGGTGCTTAACATGTCTCTGTCAATGGGCCTGTGACTCATCAGTGGATCTGGGCACTTGCTGATGGGAGCTCTCAGTCTTGCATTTAAGTATCCTGGAAGGGGAGGTTTCTGGTTGAGATTAGAGTAGTAGAAGATTTGGAGACTGTGATAGTTCAGGTGCTTCTTGCACATTTAAAGCCGGATTTCCAAGGAGATGTGTGTACTTCATTTTTGCAGCTGACTTCCTGTTGTCTGTGGTGATCTTGGTGGTCTTGATTTTTATTTTTTTTGTTTATGGTTTAGATGATTGGCAGTCATAGCAGTTGTCTAGCTGGCTGCAAACAAAAATAAATTGCTGATGATAAAAAGTGTTGCATTTAGATATCATCTATTATAATGACCTCTCAGCTTTAACAAAAGGGAAGTGTAGTCATAAAACAGATAAAACAATGTTTAGCTTCTACTACTGTAGCAGATTTTAAAACTTCCATCTTGTGCAACTTACTGTGTTTTCTTTAAGATGGTCTGCCTCTCCTCTCAGTACAGCATACCACCTTGTGGAGATTTTTGTCATAAACAAACAACAATTTTAAAAGGAGAATGTCAAACCTCTGAGCCCAAAGCAACTAGAAACC
The DNA here is from genome assembly GCF_000708025.1 of Charadrius vociferus. Lineage (NCBI taxonomy): Eukaryota > Metazoa > Chordata > Aves > Charadriiformes > Charadriidae > Charadrius > Charadrius vociferus. The sequence continues at coordinate 1,227,168 of NW_009647763.1, read as the reverse complement.
TGTTGTAAATAGAATCTGTAAAAATACCCTAAATACTGTGTGTAGTGTTTATTCCTGTTTCCTGTGAAATAATTTAAGTTCATGTCACTAAATATTTAAAAAATTAATAGCGTTAAATTTTACTGCCGGTCTTCATACTCCCTTAATTTGTAAATCGAATGTGATTTCCTTTTTGAATTTAAGGTCTTTTGAGAACTTCTGGTAGAACATTCTCCATAGAATGGCTGTTACGTGCACTAATTTAAGCTTGTTTTTAATAACTTTGTTAAGGAAGTACCATCAAGGTATAGGAGTGGTATTACAAGAGAAGTGTACGTCCTGGGTTTCTTTTGGAGGGATAAAGGAAAGCGGATGAAGGCAAGCACGTGCAAACTTTTCCACATGTGCTGTGTGGCTGCTGCCAGTTAGAAGGCCGGGCAGGAACAAAATTCTTCAGCACCTTGCTGCTTGATGTTTGCTGGTCTGTCGAGGTCCCCTCCAAAGCCAGCCTACAGGCAGTCTCCCTTCCAGCAGTCTGATGAGCAAGATCCGGGCTGTTTATCTTTAGTGCCTGGCCTCCCAAAAGCGCACAGTAGAGATGGATGCGCACTAACCCTGGTGTGCTGCCCTGAAGGGGGAACCCAGCAGTGGACAGAGCCCTCTCTCAACAGTTATTTCCCATTTCTTCCCATGGCGCATGCTTGGTGCTCTTGCAGCCTGTGCTGACCACTGACTCCTTCCTGCTGTCATTCTGTCCTGCAGTTCTGGGCAGCGCTCCTAGCACTCTTCTGGCCCCTACCTGTACTCTGCTTAAGACAGGCTGATTTTATTTGATTCGAAACACATTGAAGTGAGACTCTAAATGGTTAAAGAAGACTATTCTAGAAGGAAATGCAGCTTTTCAAGACCAGACTAAATTCTTTTTATGTGCTATTTTCCACCCTTAGCACAGACTTGATACTCTTTGAGTTCATTTTTCAGGTTATTGACTGCCTTTTTGCCACTTTTTTTTTTTCAATTCTGCAGAGTCCTGCAGAAGCATTCTTGGGTAGTGCAGATTTATCTGATCTTTTTTCCCTTGTCTTCTCTTTCAGTGGTGGTGTAAGCTAAGGTGAATCACTTTTTTACATTTGTGAAGTCGCAAAAGCTGCAACCCTTTGTGGGTGCAGTTGAAGTGGATATATGACCTTAGATGGAGCACAGGGCTGGAATAAGGAAGGCACACTGTTTCCCAGTCAGGGCCTTAGAAGGGACTGATTTATTAGCATTGTATCTGGCTGTCTTAAGCTAAATGGTGAGTTACCCACTTGGAATGAATCCACAGCAAAGTTCAAACTGTTGTCCCTCTTGGCCTTTTGAAATGGCTTAAACTGTTTTCCTAGAACTCTGTGGTTCTTTAAGTCGCTGTTGTCTCAGATAGCTGTACCATAGGGTCTGCATTGTGGACTCCGGGCCTTGTTCTGTTATATGCATTATTGGACTTTCAGTTAAATTCCGCTTCTGTGAACAGTGGTGACAAATGCCTCTGTGTATACAGTAATGCCTCGTGGCCTCTGCCAGAATGAGAGAAGGAACTTTGGTGTTACACAATATATAAACATCAGTATAAAGGCTGTCTCATTTTTACATCTCTGAAATGTCCCGTTCTCCAGTTCATAGATTTAATTTTTGCTGTTGGGCAATGCATTGCTGAGGCTCAATGAATAGGTGGGGCATCAACATATATAAAAAGAAAATACTAAGTCCTTCTGTATATGCTTTAAAAATAGATTTTGTTGAATATATGGCTGCTTCAAACTTGTGTTTCATGAGTACTTTCCATAGGTAGTATTGTTCAGGGGCATTTATATAGTGAAGATCATAGTCTGGTTTCAACTAGTATAGAAATCTTTCCCGGTTTGCATCTGTCTCACCCTGCTGAGATTTGTGGAAGATGTGTAGTGTGGTGTTTTTGACTTGGGGAGGTGAATATATACACAAGCAAGCATTTTTATGTTTTGATGGACGTTTTTGAAGAACTGTATCATATATTGTGTGCAACTAGTGCATTAGTTCTATGAGTTATCTTCCTTAGTCTTAGAAGATGCAACTAGGTACACTTGTTCCTGTTACTTAAAAAAAAAAAAACCAAAAAAAAAACAAACCAAAAAAACCCCTTCTTTCTTAGCAGCCTGAAACCAAGCAGCAGATATTTGCAGTAAAACAAAAGTCTTTTGGTGGTATTTGGTTTTTAATTTCCTCCCACATGTATTTCCTTCCTGTCCGCTATGCAAGTTTGCTAAAGATGTCAATGTCTCCAAAACTTAAATACATTAGTTAAGGTAATTGCACATTGAGAAGATATTTGATTATATATATACGCACATACTGCAGTAGTCACACCTGCTGAGGTCTCTGCCACCAATATGGCAGTGATAATTAATCTGGATTGTTTGTATATGAACAAATAACTCAGAAATGTGAATATTTATGGATGTTGATTATAAACTGATGCAGGTGTGAGTCTGCTGTGATAAACTGTGCAGTTGGATTCCCATGTATGTTCTATATTAAAACTTCTAGGTCACCCTGTGATCATGTTTGTATTTGCTTTTACCCCTCCCTTACTCCTACATTTGCTTTCCAGGATTCCAGTTCTTTAGCATCAAAGTCTAGGTATCTTCTAGGTAGTTTCTTTTGGTACTCTTAAAAAAATGTGTATCTGACTGGCCTATCTTTGTCTTTTATTCCTTTATTCTCTGGACATAGAGCTGCTGTCTGAAGTTCCTCTTACGTTGTTCCATAATGCACATACACAATTCAGTTTCTGTATTTCTGTGAAAAAATTGTCCTTGCTGATGTCTCTGTTGCGTTTCTGTCAGCCAGGATTGCTGTCGTACAAGGCAAGGGGAACAGAACAAACTGTGAGTGAAAACCACTGCATTTGAACTGGAGGCAAACTAGAACTTGAGTGTCCTGTATCATGCATCATGACATGATTTGCTGATCAATTTTCTTCTCACTTTTTCCACACTTAGTTTCTCACTGTTTGAATTTGCACCTTGAGTGTTGCTGCATTTGTGTTTATTACAAATAAGGAGTTTTATATTCAAAGATTACTACTGCAGCACTAGCCGCTATCATCTTCCTCCAGTTATGCCTGCTGGGTGTAACATGTTTAAAAAATGAATGGTTCATTATGGGTTAAGTAAAACAGCATTCACATAAAGTATGGTGGCATTTTAACTGGTAATATGCAGAAATAACATCTATCAAGATCAGACGTTAGCACTTTGAAAACCTGCGATGTTCTCTATGGTCTGTAGTCTTGATGCTGGAGTGAAGTGAGGCTGGGGTGTCCCAAAGCTCTGTCTCTGCACTGGCTGGAGAAGAAATGATTCGGAGTCAGGTAGACAGCCTGAGTAAAGGGGCTGTGAGCTGGACAATGAAGACCATTTGATTGGTTGGGGAGGGACATGCAGGGGAGATAACAAACCTGAAAAAGGGGACTGGAATTGTCTGACCAAGGCATTAAAAGTAGCCTTTCCATGGGTGATCACAAGCTGATCCATTTTCCATGCCCATGTCGTTTGGTCTGAACTGTTGCAGTGTTGAGCACTCACTTCTGCATCTTAAGCTGCTGTCACTTGCACTAAGGTTCTGTGTATTATTGCTAAATGACCTGAAGAGTAAAGTCCTTGGTCACTCAAATTGGTTAGGCAAGGTTTGAAGGAAGAGGTAGTCCTCCATGAAAATAACCAGTGTAATTAGGGAAAGGAGATGAGCTTTCAGGCTTTCTTTGGCTTTAAAGTAGAACCAGCAAACCTTAAAAATGAATACAAGCTGAGAACAATTTACATTTTACTTTTCTGTGTATCCATTAGACAACTTCAGAGACAAGATGTACCTGTAGAGAATAAGGGAAGTAGTAGAAGGAGTAATAAGGTGTTATCCCTTAGAAAAAAGGAGGGAGCTAATTCTTGGCCTGTGAGACAGGGAGAGGTTAATGAGGTGAGAGGAGCTGTGCAATAAACCTGTTTCTTTACTGACTTTTGTTTGTAAGTAGGGTTATGACCTTTAGCTTCTTGGCTCATGCTGAAAGGTATCCTTTACGTCTGTCTTGAGGATTGGAGTGAAAGATCAGAGGGGGATAGTGCTTGATTAACTTGATCACTGAAAGCAAAGTTGTTAAAAGTTAAAAAACAACCCCACTGAATGCCTCTGCTTTTTCTTCATCCCTATTAGTCAGGTAACCATCTTCAAGAAGTATTGGTCCAATGTTTTCCTGAGACATCCACTTGCTATTAATATTTTTAAAAAACTCTTCTTGTTATCTGAAACAACACTGGCTAGTTTCAACTCTAGTTCAGCTTTGGCCTTTTGTGTCTTCTCCCTGCGAACCATGACTATGTAATCTTCCTGCGAAGCCTGACCTTGCTTCCGGATACTGTACAACTTCTCTTACCTCCTGAGCTCTACAGGAGTTCCCTGATCAGCCAAGCTGGTCTGCGCCACTTGCTTAACTTACAACACCATGGGATTGCCTGCTTCCGTACTTCTGAAAGGTGGTTGTTTAAAGCTGACCAGTGCTCATGGACCCCTCAGCCCTCAAAAGCAGATTCTAGGGGACACTGCTGAATACCTCCCTGAATAGTTTAAGTTTGCTCTGTTGAAATCCAAGGTAGCAACTCTGTCTTTGTACAAAATAAAACAAAAACACGGGGATGGGATGAAGAAAGAGGGAGGAGAAAGCAGAGTGGTATGCAGTTGCGTAATTAAAAGCCATGTAGCTGCTGCTGACAGTTCAAATATGTTCTGGGATTTCATTTTCCACTCTTTCGTTAAGTGTAGTTTTATTTGTATAATAGTACATAAAAGTAAAATTGTCTAAGACTTACTACATCTTGCCTTAAAACTAAACATTTGAAGTAATATGTGCTTTGACACCTCTTCTGTCAACTTGCCACCTTTTTTTCTTGTGGTTGAGAATTTGATGATTGTGTTCTTTTTCCAATAACTGAAATACCACTTTTGTATGTATTAAAACATAACTAAACCACAGCACCATTTGCAGAGTGATGTATGTTATGTGTATCAAATCTTCGTGGTTGATAGCATATCTCAGCCTCTGTGTATTACTTTCTGTAGAGTGTTATCTTTGTGGTCTTGTTCTCAAGATGTGAAAATTGTTTACTTTCCCTCAGTGTATCACAGAATGAAGTTGGAGCATTTGCTTTGTGAACAAGCAGCAGTCTAGAGCAGGTCAAATATGAGTTACCTGTCACAAAAACTATATTAATAGAATATTATGGATGCCAAACCAGGCACTGAGAAGCTAAGAAGTAACATAAAATCGACTGAATGACCTTTTTTGTCCCCCCGCCCCCCCCCTTCTGAATATCGTGCGACAGCCTTCAATAGTTACAGGATCATGTAATTTTCCTTCCCCTGCAGCTGCTCCCCCAATATCCCTGTCGCTGTTGATGCTTAGAACAGAACCTTGCTATACAAAGAAGCTGTCAATGCTGCTTTTTATTTTTCTGTTGCTTACTACCTTACCTCTAATGTTGTTTACCAAATGTACTTAAATGCTTTCTTGTATGTGGAACTACATTACAGTTTCAGTATTCAAATTCCTTACAAATGTTAGTAGTTTATTATTATCATCACAGCTTCCTAAAAATTACTACTGGAGTGGTAAAAATGGCATTGTCAGAAATTCATGTTTAATCCAGGCTTTCCCCAGCAGGCCTGTTGTCTTTTGGCAAGGCTGAGTCAGGAGACACTAGGATTGAGTAGGGCTCCCCTGGAGCACAGACCCTGATACTGCAGCTTTAATATCCACCCTCTTCCCCCTTCAGTTTCTGATGAGCAAGAAAAATCTACAGGAGCTGGGCTAATCTCCTCTAACTTCATAAATTCGTACGGTCTGTCTTGCTGGTATATCTGTATAATACCAATATAGGGCTATAATCATCACAGCATTATGAACCTGATATGGGCTATCTGTGGACTTGCTTTCGATGGGCATGGGTTATCTGAGGCTCTGGGTTGCAAACAGGAGGAAAGCTGTCTCTGTAGGACAGAAGAATAATAAATCAGCTTGCAGGGCTTATGTGTTCGTACTGCTGACAAACAAGTCCATTGGGGGGGGAGTATTTATGATTTTTGTCTAATTTTTCCAGTCACTTGTAGCATCTTGCCTTTTCCAAATAATTTAGAAATATATTTGGCTGTTCTTATGTTTTACTAGGTCTGTTCATCAGAGTGCAATTCTTTTATTTCTTCTAGTGCCTTCACCAACGCAGATCCAAGTAACATCCGAAAATTTCAAAACTATCTTGCATTGGCAGTACCCACCTATATCTGAAACTCCTCATTTTATTGTGGAGATCAAACCCTACAAGTAAGTTCTTAGTCTTTTGTCATTTCCTGTAACTGATGCTCTCTAGAAGCATATAAAAGCAGTTGGTCCATGGTAAATTCTTTTGTTTCTATGTGGTGAAGTCATGTAGGGTGAAAGTTGCCTAAGTGTAAATTAAGGCAAAATTTGAAAAATAACAGGATGGTTGAGGTTGGCAGGGACCTCTGGAGGTCATCTGGTCCAACCCCCCTGCTTAAACAGGATCACCTAGAGCTGGTTGCCCAGGACCATGTCCAGATGGCTTTTAAATATCTCCAGGGATGGAGACTCCACAACTTCCCTGAGCAACCTGTGCCAGTGCTTGGTCACCCTCACAGATGTTTTGTCACAGGCAGTTGTGGTGGGTTGACTCTGGCTGGATGCCAGGTGCCCACCAAAGCCACTCTCGGTCCCCTCAGCTGGACAGGGGGACAGGCAAGGGGGGTTGCGGTCAGTTCATAACATGTTGTTTCATCTGCTCCTGACTCCTCGTACTCTTCTCGTGCTCCGGTGTGGGATCCCTCCCACAGGATGCAGTCCTTCTGGAACAGACTGCTCCAGCGCGGGTCCCCCACAGGGTCACAAGTCCTGCTAGCAAACCTGCTCTACTGTGGGCTTCTCTCTCCACAGGGCCAAAAATCACGCCAGGAGCCTGCTCCCATGCAGGCTTCCTTTTGGGCACCCGCATGCTCTGGCGTGGGGCTCTCCATTGGCTGCAGGTAGATATCTGCTCCACCATGGACCTCCACAGGCTGCAGGGGAATCTCTGCTCTGGTTCCTGGAGCACCTCCTCCCCTCCTTCTTCACTGACCTTGGTGTCTGCAGAGTTGTTTATCTCACATATTCTCACTCCTCTCTCTTGCTGCAATTGCGCAGGCTTTGGGTTTGTGGGTTTTTTCCCTCCTTCTTAACTATGTTATCCCAGGGGCGCTGCCACCACTGCTGAGTGGCTCAGCCTTGGCCAGCAGCAAGTCCATCTTGGAGCTAGCTGGCATTGGCTCTGTCAGACATAAGGGAACCTTCTCATAGAAGCTACCCCTATAGCCCTTCCCACTACCAAAACCTTGCCACGCAAGCCCAATAAGGCAGTGTATTGTACAATATTGTGCAATTGAAATTGTATTAACTAGTACTTGATCTGTTTTACAGTCCGGGTTCCTATAAGATCGTCTCAACTTGTGTGAACATCTCGGCTAGTTTTTGTGATGTCTCAAGTGAGATAAAAGATCTTTTTGACTCTCACTGGCTTCGAGTTAAAGCTCTTGTTGGGTCACAACAGTCTGAGTATGTTGAGACAAAGGAGTTTATTTTGCGAAAGCATGGTAAGTTCCATCATAAACTAAACCTTGTAGTTTTTTCCAAAATTTAAAAATTTAGTAATTGTCCTTTTCACAGTATTTGTCTCATTTGAGAATATCATAAAGTCAGGACTCCAGGATTAAATGAAGCATGATGGTTGTTCAGTAGGAACTTCTGTAGTTCTCCCTCTGTAGGGACTTGTTAGGGACTGTCACTGTGGTATCTGAATATTGTTTTCAAAACTTCTAAAGGTAAGGAAGTGATGCTGATGGTGCACTCTGTGCATCCTTCCCATATTCTTGCCTGGTGTCCCAGACACCAGTTTAGGGTAGGAGACTGCCATTGGAAGCTGTGGACCTTTAGGCATCATTTAAGTAGCATTCGGGTGGTTGGTGATGCCTTGTTTGACACTATAATCCCACATACTGACAGCTTTGGGTGTCTCGATACTATCTAGAAGCTATAGGAGTCCACTGTAGCTGGATAACTAAGTTACTAATTCTTCATATAAATCCTTGGGCTTTCAGGAGAAAACAGTTTTTCACATCAATGTCTTAAAAGTAAATTGTGCATCTAGACTCCGGGCCAGCCCCCAGCATTGCATGGGCAGTACAAAGCAGACACAACAGAGTAAGGAAAGACTGAGAGATTTCCTCTCCTACTTGCTCCATTCTCAACATACAGCTTTCAGGCAGGACATTGCCCATGAGATTCTCCTTGATTTGGGCTATGCTCTGGATAGAGCTGGATTTCTGCATTGCTGGGGCTGAGGAAGTGGAGTCCCTCTTCATTTTCTGCTATGGTTCCCTCCCCACCCAATACTCCCATGACTTGGAATCACTGGCTGGTTTCTAGTGTTTGACAGAGGCACAGAAGTCATGGTAATAATGCTGAGATTGACAGTTTCCAGAAAATTGGTAACCATGTATGGAGGAGAGAGAACAAATAGTTTTCCCATTGAACAAGAAATTCTTATGTTCAATCTGATCATTAGACTCCAAAAATTCACGTAGGCTGTTGCCACGGGAAATCAGGCCTCGTAACTACTGTTGCTCAAGATGAGATTTGTTTAAATTTTCAGATAGCCTTTTTCTCTGTACAGTATTGTTTTTAGCTGAGTGCAATTTATGGTGGGGTCTGGTCAGCAGTATTTTTGTGTTCTATTCTTCATATATATATGTTTAATTGCTTTGTTAGTTTTTCCAGTTGTCAGTGAGCTGAATTTTTATGGCCTTATGTGTATAGGAAGGCTGGGTTGCTTAACAGTGAAATTCTGCATGGTCATCTGTCTCCATTTTAGAAGCAGATTCATGAACGTATCCAAACACCTCCATTACTTCTAAGTCTCACAGCTGTGCAGTATTAACAGCAGTGAAATAAAATCTCAGATGAATTTTAATCTCAGATGAATTTTGGAAAGTTAACTATAAATAGCATATTTTATGTCAAAAGCTTCAAGGAAAGTTAACTATAAATAGCGTATTTTATGTCAAAAGCTTCAGCCTAATAGCAAAGGTGCAATGTGTTGCAGGAAAAATAGGACCACCAAAACTGAATCTCTCAAGGCATGGTGATAAAATCATGGTTGATATTTACCATCCTGCATTCCCATCTGTGGAGATTCTTCCTTGGATTGAGGGCACTTACTCAGAGCTCATGTACTTCGTGACTTTTTGGGATAGGAAAAATCAGGTAAGTTCCAAAATTAAAACTTCAAATTAAAAATAACTGTTTACCTTAAATGTGTAAACAAGGAGTTTGCTTCTGTGATGTACAGAGCCAACAGATATCAAGAAAACAGTTAAACATAACATAGGACTACTGAAGCCCTAAAATGTCACGTGCATCTCAGTGAGGTATATGACGGGAAGGTCTGGATTTTAGTTGTGCAAATGGATGTTTATAGCAAAAATTAGATTATTGCACTAGCTGTGCACAAGATTGAGTTACTTGATCCCATGCTATTGTTTCTGCATACATGGTGAAACGTTAGTAACTTTACTTGTGCCCCTTTAACTTGTCTAGATAGACCTTTAATTTAAGCAGTTTACCTTTCAAGATATTGATACCGCTTTATTTAGCAGCCATGGAGGGTGAACTTGAGGAAAATAGTAGTAGGTATGTTTACTTACAGTTACCTTTTCATATGTATCCATGGTCAAGTTTTATAAGTGAACTAGGAATGCAAATCTAGACTATGCACAGCACAAACTGTAGCTGAAAGCACTGTGGTCTGATCAAATATAACATCTTAAGGTAGCTCATAACCTGATAGCCAAAGTTCACATCACATTTGCAAGGCATACAGGTGATGTAAGAGCCACATCTAATAGCGTTTTAACGTTTTTGGAAGTGTTGGAAGGTGCTGTAACATTTATGTTGTTGTATTGAGTTGAATGATATAATGTGACTTTCATTTTTTGCAGAGTAAAGAAGAATTCCCTGTAGACAACTGTACAATGTATAAATGTAGCGTCAACATCCCAGTTTCCACTGAAGGTTCCACTTACTGTGTTTCAGCGAGGGCAAATTTCTATCGCGATCTGATGGTTGGTGCCCCATCAGAAGAAGGCTGCATTCATGTTCCTCTCAAACAGACATTGAGTAAGAGGATTTTAAAACTTTTGTAAGAACATACTGAGTCTGACCAGAGATCTGTTCGAGCTAAGTATTCGAGTTCTGATGTAACCATGGGTTGACTTGGATGCCTATGGGAGAATACGCAAAAAGGGAAACTATAGTCATTCTTTTCCAAATGCACTTTCCAAGTTCTAAAGACATTTAAAGGTCATGTGTTATTTTCAAGTAATCCTGACTTTTTTTGGGGTGGTTTTCGTGCTTCGCTGGTATTACAAAACCTATTTCCATTGCATCTGATTATTGTTGTAATTAACAAATGACAAGTGGATCATTCACTGAGTAACATGGTTTTCAGAAGCATTTTCTCTTTGTTCTAACAAATGGCTTTTTTCTCAGCCTCATCACTGAGGAAAATGTGTATAGACTTTCTTGAGTTTGAAGCAACTATAAACTTGTGGTCATAATATTGAGGTATTGATGTCTCTTTCTTAACTAAAGACAAAAAAGGCAGCTAGTGACCCAACTTTATATCTCTGATAACCTCTTACAAACTACTTAATGTTACTTCATTATAGCCCAAAACTACAATAGAGAAAAGAGATAGATAGAAGCAGTTGTGTTCATTCTTTTATGTACAAGAGCAGTGGTATGATTGAGGGGGAGAACATTAAGCAGAGTCAGACTAGTGGAATCGTACAAGTAATAGTTAACAACTGTATGTTTTGGAAGATTTCACATTTTAATTTTATTATATGTAGACTATATGTAATTATTATGTCAGTTAATATGCTGTCATATGGAAAACATGCAAATCTGTTCATCCCCGTCTGTCATCTCTAAGGAACAAAAAATTAGTTATATAATTCCTTTACCTCTATAAAACCTGATTGTGTTTATATAAATTGAAAATCTTCTGTATTCTAATTTTTATTCACTTGATATAATGCTTTATGAATTAAGTTTTCTTGAGTGAAAAAAGCTGGTAATTTGACAAATTTACACATTACAGCTAAACATTCTGAGGTACTACAGTTTTTGCAGTTATTCTAAAGTGATACAGCAGTGGTTTATTTTTTCCAAACTTCCTAACAATTTTACTGTAACTTCTTAGGCACGCAATATATCATCATTCCGTGTGCTGTTATTCTGAGCCTGAGTCTAATGTTGACAGTATGTTTTGGCTGCAAGAAACTAAGAAAGGAGAACATAAAGCTGCCTAAGTCTTTGGTAAGTTGAGACTTCTTATCTGCATCAGATTTTTAATAGCCAGCTAGGTAACTCTTATAACTATAACATCTTTATGCCTGTCTCTTTTTTTTTTTTTATTTTTTACTATGGTCTCGTAGATGTTTAGGATTTATACCAGTCTAATGTTCTGACAGCTTCTGCAACCCGATGCCTTGTATTTGTTTTAGGGCTAGACTTCAGTCTCTTTTCAACTGAACTAGCAGTAGTTGGCCTAGTTTGAGAGCTTAGTTCTCAAAAACTCAATGTGTGTATACATGGACAGGTTTGTATTCATTCTAGTAGCAGAGACACAGAACCACACAATCACTGAGGTTAGAAGAGACTTTTTGAGATCATTTAGTCCAACCCTATTGCTCAAGCGGTGTCAGCGAGAGCAGGTTGCCCAGGGCTTTGTCCAGTTAGGTTTTGAATATCTCCAGGGAAGGAGATTCCACAACTGCTCTGAGTAACCTATTCCAGTGTTTAACCGCCCTCACAGTAAAAATTTTCTTATGTTCAGATAAAATTCCATGTGTTTCAGTTTGTGCCCGTTTCCTCTTGTACTGTTGTTGAACGAACACCTGTGAGATTCCTTTTTTTAGGTGGTAATTCTGTGATACTTCTAAGTGCTACAATGTTCTTAAAGTGATGCGCAGAGTAAGGGGAAGGTGGGAGTAATAGTGCTGTAGGAAGAGGGAAGAACAGCTAAGAGGAAATCTGTTCTCACACTGAGCAGTCACAAGGAAGAGAGGTCAGCAGCTGCTGTACCTTAAAAGCTCTCCGTAGCCATCCTTAGGAAACCAAGTGGATGTTCCTTAAAGAGCAGCAGCAGCACTCCTTGCTTTCACATGAGACAAGAGGCAGAGTATCTGACAGGTACTGTTGTAGTGTCCTCCTGGTGTCTCCTTAGTCACAGCAACTGAACAATCAGTAGCAGTTGAAACAGCTTTCAAGAACTGCCATGTGAGGCAGTAGTAAATAGTAATCCTATCAAGAGTGTATCTTCTCAGCAGGTGCAGTAAATCTCATAAGACTTCTAGAGGGAAGAGGCAGTGATCTTCCATTCCGTGTTCTTCAACTTCAAAACCCTTTAAAGTGACTGCTTCATAGTGCAGGGCTAGCTGAAAGCCTAAGATCCCCCTGGAGCCTTCTTTGTTTGGAATAGAATATTGGGAGGTGAGATAGCTCAAAGTGGAGATATCCAAGCCAGTGATGCTAGCTAGGTCCCTTTGTAGTAAGTAGTAATCTAGTCCATCAACTTGTGCAGCACAAGGTGGTTAATCTCATTCTAAAATAATATGCGCTTCTGGTTAGACAAAACACACTGCCTACTTCTTTCTGTGGACTGTGGCAGAGCTGTGACACTAGTTCAGAGATAGCCATTCACACTATAGACTTTAAAAAATCAGATGAGAGAAACCTGTCTGATGGAATTTGCAACTATACTCCAGTATGAAAGCACAGAGGCCTGTAGAAAAAGTAGAAAACTGAGATTTTTTTTTTTTTTTCACCTTCACACCAGTATGTAACTGTCTGAATTTGTAACATTATATCCTACATAGATATAGAGTGATTTTTGTGAAGACTGTTCATTATAGCAAAAGGCAGCTCATCCAGCATGACAGTGCTATACTCAATGGATCCGTAGTTATTTTGGCTTCCCAGTACCACTGTGGTATTGCATCTAAGGGATCAAGAAAAAGAATACCGCACAAATAGAATGTGTGCTTCTTAACTCCTGTGAGCTTCCTGATGTGTGCTCCAAATTCACACTTTAACTCACCTTGTAGAAACTCATTTGTGTGCCCATATTCTCAATATACTGCGTTATATATTGTCTTGTGATTCCTAGCCTCCAGTGTACCACAGTCTGGTTCATATTCCATGTCATACTTTCTTGCTAAGGAGCTGAATGAAACCTATAACTATTTATGAAGATTGTTACTGGGGTGATCAAGTGCTGAGACAAGTTCCCCAGGGAAGCGGTGATGCCCCCGAGCCTGTCAATGTTCAAGAAGCATTTGGACCATGCTCTTAGATGTATGGTTTAACTTCTGGGTTGCCCTGTGTGGAGTCAGGAGTTGGACTCTATGGTCCTTGTGGGTTCCTTTTAACTCAGCGTATTCTGTGATTGAAGTCTCTAGTGACAAATATAAATTGCAAAGCTCATAAGGATAGTCTCAATACAGGTGATACGAATAATGTGCAAATGTAAAATGAATAATTAACTTATGATTACTTATTGATTAGTTTTATAATTACTCATTTTAAGTAATTAATAACAATGTAAATAATTAATATTTATAATGACTTCATATCATTAAACTTATACCTGTAGACTTCTTGAAGCTAAGGGCCTGTTATTGTCCTTTGAATGTGTACTAGACTTCTGTAAAGGTTATGGCCATTGTGCTTTACCTGACCCTGTCTGAAAATGAAACATCTAGGGAGTTTTTCCATCTGTTAAAAGGCTGGGCAATGTGTCCTATCTTAGGACTGCTACCTTCCGATGATCTGCTTGCTGGCAGCTTTAAGTAGATGCTAAAACATCATTTGAGTGAGTTTCAGCAAGTTAGAATTCTGCAACAGAAGGAAAAATAAGAAAGAGTAACCATCAAGCAGCTGCCTTTAAGAGTCCTGTGTGCCCAAAGAAAAGGGGAGGTGAGGGGGAAAATCCATTGCATTTAGATCTCAAGAACTCTTATATTTTCTGCGAATAATGTGACATGAATAACATGTCAGTCATGTACAGGCCCTACTTCCATAGTACAACTTACTGTACAACTATGAAGGATTGCCTTCATTAGAGAAAATGTTCATTTACTTGTTTTAAACATCCTTACTCACGGTAGGATCCTACCATGAATATGCATCTAGTGAAATGGGTCAGATTCCTTTATAAGACTTAATCATGCTAGTCTTTTGCTGGATCACAGGAATCTGATGTTTCAGCAGTCTGGCTGTAGTTAAGAGCCATTCATTTTCTTTGATTTATCTCACAAAAAGTATTTCAAGAGGCTGTCTTCTTCCACCCACCATCTTCAGTCTCTCCAGTTCGCCCTGTGCATGATTTGTCCTGTACTAGATTTTTGTTGTAAGATTTGTGAAAAGGGCTTATCCACTTTAAAAGGAGCCTAGCCTTGATTTACTGGTACGCTGTGGGCATCTCCCTCTGCTTTAACTTCACTGTCTTTTTTTTGTTTGTTTGTTTTTTCCCCCAATGCCTCTTATCTTTAAATGCTGGCAGATATTTTGGTGGGTAGAAAACACCCAGTCTGTAAGGGAAAGACTTATTGAAAAGCATCAGTTTTCATTTGTAGCTCATGCTTAAGTCAACTTTTCTGAGATCCCTGGTGCTTTTTCTGAGCCTGACAGCAACGACAAGGCTGTGTTCTCTCACTGTGTTTGTAGAACACTTACAGATATTCAGGAAACAAGAATTTTCTTTGACTCTGGCTTTTTTGGTTATACAACATATCTTTTTGATTTGGAGAAATTGTAATTGTTCCTGTAAATTTTGACTGATACTTGCTACAAATAATTATCTTAAATGAGACAAGCTGCTTCATTAGCTTTTGTGAAGATTTTTTTTTTTTCCTGTGATCGTCTGCAGGGGGGTAACATAACATCCTATTTATACATTTACACAGCATTAATTTGTTGTGGAACTGTGCAAAGGCCATGCAGATTTTCTAAAGGTCCTAATAATATCTGCAATAGACTTCTCAAACTTTTCTTCAGAAAATTCACACCTGAAAATTACTGGGAATTCGAAGGTGGACAAGCCCCTAGAAAAGAAAGTTAAGAAAAAAAATGTTGGTTACCTTAACTATTACAGATTTCTTGATGTTATTTATATGTATCCTTGAGCCTGGCTTCCACTGGCGTATGTGCCCAGTCTGTTGAAACAGTGAAAGGCCTGAAAGCGCAAGTGCAGTCATTGGAGACAGGAAGATAACTGAGCACCTGCATATGCCAGGAAATACTGCTGACATCCAGCTTAAGCTCATGGGCTGTCAGTTTGCTAGTATTAGATAAAGTGCACGAAAGAAAAATATTAACTTACCTACGGTAAATGCTTTTCTTCAAATAACAACCATATCTTAATTACTCTTGTTACTTGAGATGCTTTGAATGGCATTCCAGTTAGTGTATTAAGCTGTAGTTCTTCTCTTTGAGGCTAGAAATAACTGCATGAATTGCTAAATTGTTTTGTAGTTATGACTCAGTGACTCTTAAAGAACCTTTGATACCAGGAAACCCATGAGTTTTTCCTTCAGATGGCTTCCTTCTTTCATGGATGGGAATAGAAGTGTCTTGGCACCATCTTGCTGTGGTCAAAAACTCAGCATGAGAAAAACGGGTTTCCTTTTCAAAGAGTAAGTCTTGGATGTAGTTGTATAGAGGGTACTTATTTTATCCTTGGGATCTGTAAGCGTTCCCAGCTGGCACTGTGAAATGCAGAACCTGTGTAGAGTACAAGGTGTTCCTTTAACACATTTTAGCACTATGAATTTTAGAGCCATGTGAAAATCCTAAAAGGACAGAAAAAAGATCTTTTTGGTTTATGGTTTTAACTTTAGCATAGCGTGTACTAATGTGGGGAGAGATGGGAAGATGTAAATACAGCTTTTAGCTGTAGCTTCTATAGCATTTTGTTTTAATTCACAATCCTCAAGTATTCCAGCTTACACAGGGAATTTTACTCTCTTGTCTTACTGTGTGACTATTGGAGTCAGATTTTTGCTACCCTCAAAAATTTACAGATGCTGATTACTTCAAGGTCAGTGTCAGTATAGAACAAGTATCCAATAATTTTTCATATATCTATAGAAACAGGTTTTCAAAAGGTATATTAATCCTACCATCTATTCATAACATTTTCACTATCTACAAATTATTGTATTCCAGTTTCTGCAACTATCTTTTAAGCATTTGCTTCTTATGAATGGGTGATTTTCTGGTAAGACCCCACCTGGAGTACTGCATCCAGCTCTGGAGCCCCCAACATAGGAAAGACATGGACCTATTGGAGCAGGTCCAGAGGGAGGCTACAAAGATGATCCGAGGGCTGCAGCACCTCTCCTATGAGGAGAGGCTGAGAGAGTTGGGGTTGTTCAGTCTGGAGAAGAGAAGGCTCTGGGGAGACCTTATAGTGGCCTTCCAGTACCTAAAGGAGAGCTGGGGAAGGACTTTTTACAAGGGTATGTAGTGATAGGACAAGGGGGAATGGCTTTAAACTGGAAGAGGGCAGGTTTAGATTAAGAAGAAAATTTCACTCTGAGGGTGGTGAGACACTGGAATGAGTAGCCCAGGAAAGTTGTGGAAGCCTCAGCGCTCCATTGGTCAAGGCCAGGCTGGATGGGGCTTTGAGCAACCTGGTCTAGTGGGAGGTGTCCCTGCCTACGGCAGGGGGATTGGAACTCGACGATCTTCAAGGTCCCTTCCAACCTAAACCATTCTATGATTCTATACTCACAGAAAATACTCTAAACAGTCTTTATACAGTATTCTGACTGTTCCCACAGAACAGAAAATGAACATCCAGAGAGAATGATGGCTGAATGGCAGCTAGGTTGTAGTGTGGTATATTCTCAGTGCCAGGAGCCACCTTAATGCTCTTTTTACTAGTTTTCCAGTGGCAAATCTCCATTCCCAAGGGGATCACCTCACCTTAGTGGTGCTAACTCAACTGTTTGTAAAACTCACTTAGATTACAAATAACTTGTACCATCAACAGCTATCAGAGCAACTGAGGGGAAAGGTCTGGGGCTGAAGTGAGAGGTGAAGGCAAGTTCTTCACAGCACACTGTGAAGGTATGAGTGTAAAGGTACAGCCTCACGACCTTCTGATTAAGGAAGATTCTTGAAAAGCATGGTCAGATTTGATTGTCTGGTTTTGATGGCACTCTCAGTTCTTACACTAATATAAACTGGGAGGTTCTTGTTGCTTATTTGTAGCTTTTCTTAAACAACATCCCTTTTTTCCTCCTACCTACATCCCTTTCTTCCAATTTGCCTCAACCTGTATTTTCAGTTAGATTATTTTTTTTACAAAGTATCTCAAAAAACAGTGATTGTGTGTTGCTCTGAGACGTGCTGGCTACACTGCAGCACACTTGCCTTGCAGAGATGAGCCAGGGGATCCTGAGGTAGTCCCTTCATCCCCCAACCTGTATTGATACTGGGGTTTGCCCTGACCCAGGGGCAGGACTCATGTTGAACCTCATGTGGTTCACACAGGCCTGTTTCTCGAGCTTGTCCAGGTCCTTCTGGATGGCATCCCATCCCTCAGGCCTGTCAACCGCACCACTCAGCTTGGTAAGAGTGCACTCAATCCAACTGTCTATATCTTTGACGAAGATATTAAAGAGTACTGGTCCTAATACGAACCCCTGAGGGACACCACTTGTCACCTATCTCTATCTGGACATTGAGCTGCTGACCATCCAAGCAATTCCTCATCCACCGAACAGTCCACCCATCAGGTCCATACCTCTCTAATTGAGAGAGAAGGATGTTGTGGGGGACCATGTCATAAAAATGGGAAAAATGGTAGTACTTTTCAACCTGCTAGAAAACATGTTTAGAAGAAGTCCTGTTGATTTCCTATTTAAAAAAACCATACTGTTCTAAGAATTAGGATTTTAAAAAGCTCTGGAGGAAAGCAGAATTTTGAACCCAAACTGTTCTATGATCTTATGATTTTATTAAGAAATTAGCTTATCTATGGTACTTGATAGTCTGTGATACACATATATAATGAATTATGAAATTTTCTCCCTATGCTTTCTGTTAGCTTTAGGGAACACCATCATGCCTCTGGAAATTAACCCTACTTGTTTTTTTGTATGTATTCTTGAAAACACTTTTAAAAAAAAAAAAAAAAGACTAAATCAGAAGAATCTGAACAGCCTGAAGGCATGTCATAGTCCTTTAAAAAAAGCTGGAGCCTGGCTATTGTAGGAATTAATATGCTCTTCCTGTGGAGGGGTTTCAAAGTAAAACATTAAAGTTTGTTGCAGCATCGAGGGAGTGCTTAGTAACACAGGAGAAATAACTAGGAAGACTTCAGCATAGATAAGACTATTGGGTATGCATAAAGGTTCTCATGACATTTTAAAGATCTCTTACCCAGGTTCACTTCTCTCCCAGTTGAGACAGTTGCCACAAAATATTACAGTCATTGCAAGTTACTCTCATTAGCTACAGAGTATGAAAGATTTCCCCAGCTAGCTGAAGAATACTACAGCTTTCTCTTCCTTTGCTGTTTTCTTCCACATTGAAAACTTCAAATGACTTAAAATAGAATGGGTGACATGAAATGGATTTGGTCCTTGCAAATGTGTTTGCACATAGAAAGCATTTTTGAGAGCTTGCATAAAAGTGTTATGAAACATTTGAAGTCTTAGATGTAGGCTAATGATCCTGCCAGATTCTAATTTTGCTAACTTTTGTTTGGATTGGTTGTAATCACATTGATTTTATATTATAAACTTGTATCTTCTTATTTTTTAACCTCTAAACTTTGACAGAAGATAAAGCCAATAAGTTAGTAGATTATATGAAACTAAAAGTGATCTTTTCTTTTTTTTTTTTTTCCATTTAAGGTCAGTGTGATAAGAAACCTGAACACAGACAGCATTCTAGAATCAAAATCGGAAGCAAAATACGTGTCTGTAATAAGCTTCATGCCAAGCCAGTCATCATTGCCAGTGAATAATGATGAAGTAACCTCGCTGGAGGTAGAGCCACAAGAAGAAACTGTTAGTTGTGAGAATTCCAGTGAAGGAGCATCTTTTGTTCCTCCCCGTGAGGCACCAGCCAAAGCAGAAGAGGTGTCTGTGCAGGAAAGCACAGAGGAGGTATATTCTGACGATGAGCAGAATCACAAAGTAAAGGAGAGTTACTTCACTTCTGATGGTAGCCAAATGGATATATGCAGTAACTCTTCAGGTTCAGAGGTTCCTGACACAGAAATGCAACAGACAGTTATTTCAAGCAGCTGTCTCAAGTTTTCTGGCTATGACAAGCCTCATGTTCCATTAGATTTGTTGATAGATGTTGGTGAAGAACAGCCTGTGATTGCTTACAGGCCGACTGACTAACAAGGATAGCTGAAGTGTTTAACCAGAAGTCAGGAAGAACAGCATTACTGAAGATTATGGAAAGTCTGGGTTATATTAGGAACATTTACAAGTTGTACTTGTTGTAATCCAACCAGAGTAACCAGTACACAACTTAGTACAGTGGGACCCTGAAATGGGACTGAAAGTAGTGCCTGAGAACAGTATAAAAAGTGGGGGGAAATTTCATAAGTACTTTTAGAAGTGTTTGTGTATATGATGTAACTTACTATTTCCTATTTGAAATAGGGCTGTCTTTTTAACAGTAGTCTATGGAGAACGGACTTCATGAAGGAGTATAAAATAGCAGATATATCATTATTCCCTTCTGTTTCAAATCCTTTTCAAAATTAATTTAGTGAATGTAATGCTTAAGAAGTCCTTCACTTGGTTGCAATAGAGACATGCAAGAAAAAATTGAGAGTTTTTGCCTTTGTTGGAGGTATTCTTGTTTTTTTTTCTCTTGAAGAGTATTTTTGTATTAAATGAAATGCTACTGTTTCTTTTAAGTAAGAATATGCCTATAACCTTTTTGTGTATATCTTAAGAATTTTATTCCATGGCCAAGAACCGTTATTTGTAGTCTCTTCTGCAACTGGAAGCAGGTGCTTTCAGGACCATTACTTTGTACATTTCAGTGAGTAAATGATGGACTTCTTCCTTTGTAACGTAAGTCTTGTAACTAAAAAAGCTGTTTTAAAAAGTGCTGTTATTTGTGTATAGCTGCATCCATTTGGATCACCTAGTGAGGTTGTGTAGCCATGTCACATTCTAGATAACTCCTGTATTAACATGCTGGCTGATTTGTCATTGGGGGGAAAAAAACTGTAATGGGTGGTTGTACAAATTCTTTAGAAAATGTTTTCAAAATTCAAAATCCTGCTTTCCTCCAGAGCTTTTTAAAATCCTAAATGTTTTTTTAATAGGAAATCTACAGGACTTCTTCCAAACGTGTTTTCTAACAGGTTGAAAATTACTACCGTTTTTCCCCTGTTTATGACATAACTCAGGGACTACACCAAGTTACCTCCCTCTAAAAATGTATCTCAAGACAATAGAAAAGTAGTGTGGTAAGTTGTGGTTCATAAGTTACTGTCATCTGACAGCCCTCTGAATTTTGTAGCGTGACATTGTAGTTTTGAAAAGTGAAGGATGAGGATTTTTTTATATTTAAAAACTTTTGAGTCTAATGCCTGCAATCTTTAGTCAAGATTTGATGGGTATTTTCTGGTTTGGGGAAATGTTAACAATAGTTCTTAATGAAGCTTAGTTCAGAAAAAAAGACGGTTTTACAGACACAAAGTGATGTATTTATATAAAATTATGTCTTTGTTTTAAAAGGTATTTTTGTTAGGATTATCAGAAATGTTTGCCTGTTATAGTGGGTGGTTTTAAAGGAAAAGCAGTATCCTAGTACTTCTGGCCTTAAATTTCTCAATGGAATGAGTATTCCTAAAATAAAGTTAGTTTTTTACAGCTGCTTCCATTGCTGCAGTTATCAGACAATAACCACAATGGTACATACCCAATTTCCCAAATATTTAAAGACAACAGCTATTTTTCCTGTGTCTACTCATGGGAAGATAACAGACCTCTTAGCAGGGTTTTGATAATTTTAGGAAAAGCCAAGTCAAACAGTTGAATTCTGTAGTTATGGTGTAGTGGAAAGCCCAACGAGAAAGATTTCAGTATGTATTAGCCAGCTTTGATTTATTTCTGCATTACGTTCAACTGTAGTGAGACTCCCTAGTAACTTTTTCAATGTCATGTTCTGGATTGAGTTCCTGGAAGGCAATGCTGGTGACTTAGTGCTTAGGAACCACTAGCGTGTAGATATTTCCATTGCAGAAGAGCAGAAAAGAACTCTTTTGGTGTTCAGCTTTGAAAATCAGAATTAACTTGCACTCGAAACTTCAACTAAACTGTCTTTTCAGTTAATAATGGGGTTCACCACTGAAGCGTGCTTTTAGCAGTCCGTCTACTAGAGAGATGAGCGGCTGTATCTTGTGCAGAGCTTGAAGTTGATGTCATTTCTTTCACATTTTGTTGAGAAATACAAATGACAATAAATACCTCAGGACTTTATAAATGTCAGGCAAGTATTTAAGTTAAGCTTGGCTCAGAAGGGAGAAATAGGGCATTAGAAACTGTGAGGTTAGCTTGTTTTTTTTGGGAAGAAGTTTGCAGTCAGACTATTTGCAGAGTATCTTCTTTGCTACTGCTCTGTGTTTTTCATCTTCTTGCAATTGGTAGCTTGTATTGCTTCTGTCAGTTTCGTCCAAAAAAAAGTTGCTGTTCTCCAAGAAGAACTGGAATTAGCCATAGTAGCCATTACATTCAGTATGTCTACCTGAAAACTGTACTGTCAGAAGTATGTAATTTCTTGGAAGTGTTATGTTTACATTCTTAACAATGCATGTTAAAAACCTGGCTCTGTTAGGAAAATTATTAACCAAATTTGTGTGAATGTAAGAGATCATTAGGCGTTTCCTGTTCTGGAAGGTTTTCCTTTGCTGCCACACTGGAAGAGGAATGATATTTTTTGCCTGTGTGAGGGCAGATAGATGCATTTTAAAACCAAGTGACTGTGACAGATTGTTTTTCTCTTCCCCTGCAATACTACTACACTGTACATTGTCCTGAATTGATTTCAAGTCACATGGAGTCCTGTGTAAGTAAAAGGGACGAGCCGGGTGCTAGGATATAATAAGGACAAAGGATGTTAATATTGATCAGAAATGACACAGAAATATATCATGAGCGTATGGGAAAAATTTGGCACAGTGGGTAGTTACGTATAATGGAAAGGCACTGTTATTCTATAAGCTGAAAATCAAGTACAGGCATATGAGTGCTTTGTGCTATATAACATACATTGATAAAGAAGTTTAAGGGTGTGCAAAGCGCCAGTTTCTCTTATTAGCTGTCACTAGCTGAAAACGTGAGGCCACAGTGAGAGAAGAATATGTTCCCTGGGTCAATAAGCTCTGTTTCTCTCTGTGGTAAGAGAGAGCCTAAAAACGGTGCATGTCCATGATGGTACTCCTGCTAGGATCCAGTTCAGCAGCCTGCAGTGTGAGAACTTCTTGGGACAGGGAACAGGGAAATGCCTTACCAGCTACAGCTAGTTAGCTTTGCTTTTGCAGTACTGTAGTACCAAGTATCTGAGCCATGTGGTTTGGAAGGTGTTAGGTGGTATTTATCAATGCATTTTCACTTAACTTCTAAATTAGTTTAAATTAATAAATTAATATTCTTCAGATGAAGTAGTTTGTTTAAGCTTGTGGATATTCATGTGTAGCACCTTGACACAAGATATCAGTGCCTAAGATTTACAGGTTCAAAATCATTTCATATTCATGCCTTTTACAGACATAACAGGTTCGAAGAACTTCTTTAGTTCTTGTCTTTGCACAGGCATCTTAAGTTTTTATTATGAGATCAGCAATTAACAATGAAGTTTTGTGGTAATATTGCAGGCTTGCACAGAAGCATCAGATGTTCTGCTTTTATGTTTTTTCCACATAAATCAATAATGTCGTTTCCACAAATGTCAGTGTATTTGATAAGAATTATTTTTTTAAAATACATCTTGTAGTGTCTCAGTTGCTTAGAACAGACATGAATATTTGTATGTAGTCCTTCAGTAGTTAAGATTGAAGGAGAAGAAACTTGCATGAGAAGAGCTGTTTTTCTCAAGGTTAGAAATAACCAGTTGCTCTGAAGTGGTGCCATGTAAACAGTTTAGTATTAATAAATAAGAGTTATTGTACTTGGTTCAAATGAATAGCTTCAGCATGTCTTAAAAAAACAAACCAAAAAAACCCCAAACAACAAACCAAACACAAAGCACCTTTCATCTTATAAAAAAAGTGACCTGCACAGATTTCATTAGTGTGGCTTTAAAAAAAAATCAGTCCTTTAACTATGAAGCCCTTGTTTATTAATACACTTTCTATATTTTCCAAATGGATGCAATCATTGGGCTAGGTTGGACCTCCAAGGGGCTGTGGTTCATTCTTCTCCCCAGAACTGCATCATTCCTCCTACGCATTTGTCTAAAGACTACATGGCCCCATCAGGCAATTTATTCTAGCAGTTCTTTACCCCAGGAAAGTATTTCCTAATGTCTAATACAAGTCTTCATGGCTTTAAAATCTTAATTATCCACAATGGGCAGGCTGAACATACTTTGGGTTTTGTCTGAAATATGTAACTAAACTACTTGTAAATACTGTAAATTTTAAGTGTTTTTACATTTAATTAAAAAAATCTGACAAATGTGTGCATGCCTCTTTCTTACTGTAAGCTTTTCTACTGAAGACGAAATCTGCTTTTGAAGTTTGCTCAGCTCACATGTATGTAGTGTGTATGCTTGAACATTATTGAAAATGAATAGAAAACTATGGGAGATAAGTATAGCATGTGTGTGTGTAATTATATGTAGCCAGTTACTGAATTCTACTTACCAGATGAATTAGCATGTAAAACAATTAGTTTTAAACTAAGGCTATTTCTCGTTTGTCGAGATATCCTTTGGGTGAAACAGCACTCCCTCCAGGCAGTAGTAGAAGTCTGACTTTGAGGATGTGATTTACATCCTTTTGTTTTGAAAGAGGTTTGTCTCCTGTACAGATGGGAGGTGGTGCCTTTGCTGTACTCCGGTAGTTGATCTTGGAGAAGGATGAGGGCTGACACATGGGGGCTCTTCATGATACACTCATTCTGGCTCCATCATCAGCTTTGCAATTTCTTTTTTGCCCTTTGACGCTATTGATGCAGCCTGCAGTAACTTCAGTCCAGTTCTATTGCTTGAGCCTGGGGACTCTCCTTATGTTCTACTTAAAAACTACAGGTCAGTTTTTTATTAACTCATTATGAATTACAGTCAAACCAGTTTTCTTTCCTGAGCTTTTGGGCATTTTAATCTCATTTGAACTCACCTGTCACCCTTATGTTTTCTAACTGGCTCATTTGTGTAATTGGACAATGACAGGGTAGCTGATGAGGCTGAAAACTAAGTTTTCATTTATTTGGGGGCAAAGAAGTTTTATTTTCTACTGTGCAGCCACTGCTTAAAAAAGAAATGCATTACATGCAGATCAAATGATGAGCAGGCAAACCAGGTGGCTCTGCCAGCCAGTCCATATGTGTTCTCAAGTTAATCCTGCAATTGTCAAATGTTTGCAACATGCGTGCAGCAGAGCGGTAAGCAGCAATGTCAGGTCTGATCCGGCTTTTTCCTGTGCTGACATCTCTGGAGTAGCACGGACTCTGAAAGGTTGCTTAAACAAATTGTGCCCCCTTAAAAATGCCCTTCCGCAAAGAGTATGTAGAATCTTTTCAGATTGAAAATTCAGAGTGAAAAGAATAAAAATCTAATACATTGTACTTTCGTTCTGGGTATGACCGTTTGGGGGGTCTGGGGAGGGTTTTTTGCAAGTTAGTATCATCTCAGTTAATTATAGGAAGGGTGGAGCGCATGTGCAGTCCCATTCCAGAAAATGGAAACCGTCTGTAGCTTTGTGTGCTTTCTGCGACCAGATGTGGTGGAGCTGAGGCCTGTGACAACAGAGCAGCTACGATTGCAATCTGCTGCAAATGTGATTAAACGTGGAATAAATTCCAACAGGGAAGGCAAGGCTGCAAAAGCTTGCCTGAATGGCTAGAGGGCGGCAGCGGCACCTGGGTGGAGGCAGAGAGCACCTTTGCCATTCCTCAGTCCCTTCTTCCAGGTGGGGTCATCCCAGGAATCAGTTTTCCTTACATCAGGCATTAGTATGGTACCTGTTTCCCCTCTTCAGTCTGAATAGAAACTGGAACAAAACGCTGAGGATTTGGGTGATTAATTACTGAGTGATGCTATGAACTGCTTCCAGAGTGTGCAGCAAAACTAGTGATCTTATTTATTTTGATCCCAAATTTCATTTCCTGTACGAGAATGTGGAACAAAGCTTTTTTGGCAAAGGGGTATCACAGGGTGATCTAAATTTTCTGGTTAAATGGATACGTTGCTGTAAACTCGAAACTAGCACCTCTGAGAAGTGTGAAAACCAGCTATGATGAGCGTGGAGGATTCTGTCCTGAAAAGCTCAGCACGGTGATTCCTGAGTGCCAAGAAACTATATCCACACAAGATGTGAGATATTGTATTTTAAATAAATAAATACAGCTTGCAGAATTACAGTATGTTTACAAATCCAATAGTAATTTCGAGATGGTGGTGGTGAAGATCGTTGTTAGAATAGAGTCCTGTTCTAGAGTTTGCACTCCTTGGATAATACAGAGGTGATACTGAGAATTTGAAAGACAACCATAGGACTTGGCAACAGGCTGGAAAGCGTGATGTTTACAAACTGCCACTTGCAGAAGAGATGAGTGAAAGGCAGTTACTTCTTTTTTTTTTTTTTCCCCCTTCCTTTTCCATTTTCCCCTTAGCCAGGGAAACACCTGGAACTTGCATCTTTCCAGGTTTTATTGCCCAAAGCAAAGAACCATAAAGTCCTCCTGCAGCCCGAGCCTTGATTACAGCTGTGGAGGCAGGCATCCCGGTTCCTTCTGTCTCTTCCCCCATGCCTTTCTCCTGCTGCGGGACGATGAGTCAGCCCCGTGCGGTCTGTGGTCTGCAGAGGGCTGCGGCCATCAAGCATGAAGACTTCCAACCACCACCTATGAAAAAATGAGTGCGTGGGTCGTATCGTACCCACACTGGTAATATTTCGAGTGTTGCCTCAGCTGTTTCTGGTGGTGGTGTGTCGGAGAGAGCGTGCATCGGGGCTTACCAGGCTTTGAGCGATTCTTTACTTTAGTAGGTGGACTAAGAAAGCACGATCAATGTTTGGTTTGTATTTTTCCAGGCTTATCTGTGGTTTCTGCTGGCTAAGTGATCACCTGGCACCTTCCCTATACCATTAAGATTACCTAAGCAAAACCAACAAGTTACGCAATATTTATTCCACGTGTCTCTGGACTGGTGGGGTTTTGTCTCTAGGTCATTTGGTGAGGGACCCACAAACTAAGGAAAAGAGATCTTTTCTCAATGGGCTTAAACAAGCTACAGCACTCCTTAGCGGTAGAAAAAAAAGATCATGTTACTTTGCAAATGAGAAAAGCTGACAATTTTAAAGAAATTTGTCATGTAAATAAAAGGCTTTAAACTATTTTGGGTTTGATATTACCTACAGTTTCTAATGAACATTACCGCTGGTTACTAACTTTCTGGTGCAGTTCAGTGTCTTGCACATTGTTAAATGAATATTGTATATGCAAATAATGACTTGCTACACAGCGAGCCTTCAGCGGATCTTCATCTGGAATATGTTCAAGTGTCTGACTGTTGAGGTGCGGCTACAGCATTGGGAATGTCTAACCGTAATCTTTAAAATGTTGACCCAAGACCGTTAACAGCGAGAGTTGAACAGTTCATACCTGTGAGCAGGAAGCAGTGAAGGCACGCGCTGTGCAGTGAAAGTCAGCCTTGCTTCCTCAGAAACTTCGCTGTAAGAACCCATGTGATGCAATGTCTCTTCCCTGAAGGACGGGGGAAAAAAAATCCAGAAAGTCCCTCCTGCCTGACTGTGAGGTTTTTCCTTTTTTTTTTTTTTTTTCAGTGTGCGTGGCGATTTATTTTCCCAGTCCCCCCTGAGCTGGTGAATGGTCATCCTCCTGCGCATGACACACCAGAAGAAGCTGAGGGAGCTGGGTCCCTTCGGCTGGGAGAGGGGTGATGGCTGGGGAGGGGATCTAGTTGCAGTTGCCAACTGTGTCAACGTTCGCAAGAAAAGACAGACTTTTCTCCCAGGCCTCCAGTCAAAACACAAAAAGCAGCTGACAGAAGTTGAAGCTGAGGAATCCCACTTATATATGGGGAAAAACTCATGCTGAAAGTGTGAGGTAACACTGCCATTGGCACTGTTCTGAGCATTAAGGCTGGACTGGGTGATCTCCAGAGCTTCTCTCAAGACAGGTTTTTCTATGAGTCCATGATGGCTGCTTAGAAGGGCAAAAGACTGAGAACTATGGCTCCAATTGAGAATAGTCTTTGGGTCCAGCATAATCCGAACAACTAATTTTTTATTGTCAGTTTGTGTGAAATGAGAGAGACTTGTCTGGCCTCTGCTGGTTACTGCAAGTATTTTCTGCGTGCTTTGGGAGTTTCTCCCCTTCCTACATCTTCCCGCTCCCTCATCCAGGTGTTTATGCAAAACCCACCCATCCACTGCAAATACCAGGGACTTGCATCTGAAAAGCCAACGGTGGTGCTGCAGGAGCAATTCCAGAGAGAAATTTTTCTCTTCTTACAGATGGGAAACAACTTGTTCAAGGGAAAAAGAAAAAAAAAAGAAACAAAACCAATTGGGTGGTTCTATCAGATTGGATGAGTCAGGCACCTTCCAGCAAGAATGTCTTTTACAGCAAAAATGACTTTTACCTCTGTGTAGCAGTATTCAGTCCTTAAGAGAAAGAAATCTGTTTACCCAGCATTCAGATGGGTTTTTATTCCGGGAATGGAAAAAGTTTTCATGCCCACAGTTCTGTGTCGGTTCACAGAAACATTAGTACTACTGTCTCACAAAAGTTTGGATCAAAAAGATGGGTCAGTGTAAACTAGGATGAATTAGTAGCATAACTACTTATGTGGACTCTATGGTGAAAGTAATATGTTTTCATTTGCCGTTTCTTCAGAAAGTACTGTTCAGAGTATTCTTAAACAATCATGCTTTTTTAAAAGTTCTCAGTCATATTTTAAATGGCATTTGCAGTGCGCATCATCCTGTCGTGCTCCTCAGTTGTTTACATTTTTAGATATGCTATGCATGTATTCTATGAAACTCAAGACGTGTATGTACGTACACGCGTGTATATGTGTGTGTGAGTAGGTGGTACTTGTTTGACTGTAGCTATTTTTATCACACAAAGCACCGAAGAAGCATGACTGAAGTTGATGAGTAGCACAACGTTACGGATGCTAATAACCCGGGGATTACCAGCGGCTGTTTCAGTACTCACAGAAAATTGTGTGAAGAGTTACTGATTACTTCAGAGTGCCAAGCCCAATAGCAGATAAAGCGCTATTACAGTACAGCGTGCAGGAAACCCTGAGTTTTTCTACAGATTAGGCTTTTATTCTCCCATTGCACCGCAGCGCAGAGCAGCCTTTTCTGAGCGAAACCCGCCGGCGCCGGGCGGGCTGGCCCTCGGCTCTGTATTCATAGGAGGAACCGCCATCAAAAGCGATTTTGGCAAAGCTCCACGCTTCAGCTCCTGGCAATGGGCTGTGACATGGGGTACAGGAAGGTGTGTTGGTACAATTCAAGT
This sequence comes from Charadrius vociferus, assembly GCF_000708025.1. NCBI lineage: Eukaryota > Metazoa > Chordata > Aves > Charadriiformes > Charadriidae > Charadrius > Charadrius vociferus. Next base: position 1,198,257 of record NW_009647763.1, on the reverse strand, counting down.
AAGCAAATACACAACCTGCAACAAGCGTGACTAAAGCTTTGATGACATTTTGGTCTGGTGATTGGTTTATAAAAGTTCCCTATTCCCGCACTTGAGCTCATATAACATGATGAAATACTAATTGCATTTGGTGTGGGGAACTACTTAAAGGTCATTGGGTTTTGAAAGTGTGTTTGGGAAATGGATAGATAAAAAATTCCCAGACGGTAACGGCAGGGTGGCCCTTCTGCCTTCTACCTCCATTTGGGTTTTTTTCCTTTTCTGCACTTTTTGTCGGTTCTTTAATTCCCTTAATTGGGTTCACCAGCAAGTGATTCAAAGCTATACATCTAGAGCTTTCATACATCTGCTGCAGATTCGGTGCTTGCGTAATGAGGGCAGAGGTGGTCAGCTGAACTGAGAGCCTGTGCCCACGAGTCCGACTGAGGCCAGCTTCTTGATTAGAAGTTGTCCAGTCTGCCGAGTATAAGCAAACACCTTTAAACATTTGATCTAACAGGTGTTTTGCTTCCACCTTTTCCCAAAGTAAAGATGATCTTTGGGCAAACTTTTGTTTCTGCAGACAGGGAATCTTCACATCAATTATTTTTTTCAGTGGGCGACGTGACACAGCGCTGCGCTGTGGCATACAAAATTTGGCTTTTCTCTTTTTGCTTGTTGAGGTGAGCTTGCAAAAGGAGAAGGCATCCTGACTTTTGCCCGGATATGCTGGTGCACGAGCGGCAAAGTACACGTGGATGTCAGCGTCAGGGAGCTTTCGGGGAGGGAATAGTGCAGGGCAAGGCTGGGCAGGAGGGCCAGCAGGCTCCCAGCTGCCTCCAGCAACACCACGTTTGCTGCCAGCGACTGACTCGGCTGAGCTTTCCATCTCACAAAATCACAGAATGGTCAGGGTTGGAAGGGACCTCTGGAGATCATCTAGTCCACCCCTCCCGCCAGAGCAGGGTCACCTACAACAGGTTGCACGGGAACTATATTTCAGGAGTTTCCATATTTCCAGGAGCACGAAGCCTGGCTCTCACGGGGGAGGCACACACGTGGCATTTAAAGCATTCACAGACACAAAGCGAGATTTATTGCACCGGGAAGCCCCGGCATCCCCAGCCTTGTGGTCAGGCTCACAGGGATGCATGTATCTGAAAGGTGGCATTCGGAGGACAGCGGCGACGAATGCCAATATTTGTGCAGGCAGCGTTGCGGCACACCCGCACCGTTCAGGGCATATGACTACCCAGCAGTCTGAAAGTCCAACGCAGAGTGGCACTTTGTCCTGATGGGCTGGGCTCGCCTGCCCGGTGCCTGCCCAGGGGCTGGCAGTGCTACGGCTGCCCCGGCCTCCCAGCATCTCTCCAGCAGCCAGCGTGCTGTGGATGCGCTGCCCGAGAACACGGCTGGCAGCGATTTCGTGGCCCCACGTTCCTCCAATGAGACGTGCCTAGATGACGTCCTGCCGCGAACGCACCTGCAAACTCCCACCGCTTGCCTTCCACCCAAAGAGGGGCCACCAAATCAGATGACATCCCACGGGTAGGTCTTTTATGCGTTTGCAGCAAATTTTCTTGTGTTCTTCAGCTCTGAGTGACTAGGGAGCTGAAAAACAAACAACAAATAAATAAATAAAAATCTTAGCATGGCAAGTAACAGGCTTGTATGACAAATTAGATAAAGTAATATTGCCAGACATCATTTGGGAATTAGTGCCAAAAAAAAAAGGAAAAAGACCTTTTTCATGCTGGTTTGCTTCATAATTAGTTCCAAACTTGAGTGTGACCACAGCTGCCAAGTAAGAACAATTGCTCATGTTTGATTTAGAGCAACTCATATGTTTTTCAGCTAAATTAAACCAAAGCCAAACCGGGGATTTTGGAAACCGCTGAAAATAAGGGGAACTCGGGAGTGTTTAACAACTACTTCCTCATAAGACATGCCCAAGAGGAAGAGAGATGCTCTTCAGTCATGGAGCTGCTCTCCTAAGCATGAGGGGGATCACGCTTTCCTCCCTCTGCTTACTGATGCACCTGCTTCAGGATGAGATAACGAGTAAGTAAAGGCTTTCCGCTCTTTTCCTATGTGGGGAAGGGGGCACTGGGTTTGTTATTGAGTCCCTGGATGAGTCAAGAATCTCTGGGTCTTTTGGTGGGTTTCAAAAGTCCTGTCATTTCCAAATTAGGCTGTTATTTTGTCTTTCAAGGTTCTGAAATGCAGCTAAAATGAGCATGTTGCCTGTTAAATTTATTCATAGCTGTATTACTAGTTTCAGTTCAACTAATATAAGTCTTTACCTGATTCTGTGATATGCCAGGGATAAAGCTGCAGTACTAGAGAGTCATCTGGGTCACAAAACTCAGAAAAATGTTAGGATTTGGATGCTTCACAGAGGCTGTTAACTAATTCTGTCATCTGTAACCACCGCAGTCTGAAAACAGATCATCTTGGAAATTGTCAGGCAGCTTTACCCAGAAGTTCAGATTGGAAAAGCAGTGGATCTCAGGTTATTTTTTATTAGGCAAGAGCTGATAAACATGGTTGTGGCAACTGTTAAAACAGCTATAATCCCCGCAGGTTAAAGTTGAGATGTGGAGGAAAGAACACTCAACTTTAAATACTGATGTGGCTGCTCACTGCAGGCTCTGGGAATTGATCCGAAGGGTTTGTTTCCTGCGATGTCCATCAGGCATCTTTCACCACAGTAAACTCACTAAGGAAAAATGAAAAAAAAAACAAAAACGAAAACAAAAACCCCAAACTAAACCACATAAAAGTGTTCCTTTCATAATACTAAGCATGTTTGTTCTGTAACTGCTAGATCTGGATGCTGTGACTTGGAAAGTTTTGAACATGAGATCCAGGAGCTTTAATTTCCCTGCAGTCTGCTAGTCATGAAAACAAATGAGCTGTAGCGATACCCCCCCGCTTTCAATACCGAGGGGCATGGCTGTGACAAGCACGGTATGTTATCAGTCCTTGTTATTTGCAGCGATTTTAGTTGTGGAAAACCCAGACCTGCAAGATTCGATTAAGCCGCAGAAGGTAGAGTTTCGTTCGTTAAACTTCAACAGCACTTTGCACTGGCAGCCTGGGAGGGCCAGAGAGGCGAGAGACACCGTCTACTTCGTGCAGTATAAAGTGTAAGTACTGGGGGAACTCCAGCCTCCCGCCGGGCCGGGGCCCATCCCTGCTTGGCATGTGAAAGGGATTTCTCAGGTTCCAGGGGGTATTCTCCCCATATCTGGGGAACAGCTGCGTCCTGCCCGGCTGCCAGCTCTCCGTTGTTTCGGCGCTTATCGATAGCCCCTAAGGGGCAGCTGAACAGCCCCAGGCAGGTGGGGGGAACAAGCGCCTCCAGCAATACGCTCTGCATCCTCAGCACACCGTAGGGTTGCAGAAAAATGTAGTTTGCAGGGGACTTCTGGAGGTCACCAGGTCCAACCGCCTGCCTGAAGCAGGTCTAGCTAGGTCAGGTACGTCTGCAATAAGACAGTTAAGGCACTTCAGTGGCCCACCTTGCCCGTGACAGTGCTGCAGGGTGCTTCCCATGGCAAACTTGAGGCAGCACTAGGGGCTGGTCCTCAGAGGAGATGTGCTCCTGTCCCTAGCATGCCTGGTAAGCACATGAAGTCACCTTTGAGAAATTAGTTGGTGGAAACCAGCATTCTGCCCGTCATTAAATGTGCTGGCTAAGCCAAAACTCACCCACCTCTCCCAAAGGGCAGCAGCTTGCTACAGGGTTGGTGACCCATGTCTCCTCTGCTTTAGGTTTCTTTCAGAAAAGACAGAAACCTGTAGTTCCCAAACGCTCATGGAATCAATCTTCTCTGCCATCAGGTTGAAGAAGAGAGTTAATTTCCATGGCAAAATGCTTGTCAGTACCGCTGAGTTAAAACGGGTGGTTAAAAATCTGTACGGACCTGGTTGGCAAAAGCTAAAGCTTATACCCTTCCTCCTCTTTCTCCATAGGTATGGGCAGAGCACGTGGCAAAACAAAGACGACTGCTGGGGGATTCAAAACCATGTCTGTGACCTAACGAATGAGACCTCTGACATCCAAGAGCCTTACTACGGCAGAGTGAGAGCCGCGTCAGCTGGCATCTATTCCGATTGGAGCCTCAGCTGCAGATTCACTCCCTGGCGAGAAAGTAAGTACAAACATATGGGTCTCTCTGAGAAAGGAATTGGTTTTTCTGTGGCATGGAATACATCATTTTTGCTCAAAATTTGCAAACACGAGTAATCTTTTTCTAGCTACAAAGCTGTACCAAAAAACTTGTGAGTCAATAGCTCTCAGTTGAAGGCTTGCGACAAAATAATTCTCCCCACACTTGGATGCGAACCAACTATGGATTAGTAGCCCCTTATCTATAGTTAGGGGATCAGAAATTCCTTGCTGCCTTTAATGCGACCCCTTTGTCAAAGCATGGGACTACAAAAATTATTTTCAGCCATTTTTGGTGCTGCTGGAAGGACTGGGCACAAGGTGGAAAAGGAGGAAACGTTCTCTCCTTGAGGGGAAAAGAGAGAAGAGAGCAGAGAGCTGTGTGGCCACCATTCTTCTCACATTTTTGTGTTTCCCTGACTGCAGCGTAATTAAACAGGACGTGAGCAAAGCTTTTAGTTAATACAGTCATTATAACACCATAGTATGTTAGAAATTGGAGGACTATCAAAACACTGAACAGTACCAGTGTACCTACCAGTAAGTTTCCCTTGAATTAACCAGTTTTCCCTCAGTGGTCAATGCAAAATTGAATTGTGAACGTCAATGCAGGTCACTTCACAGCCCTGAAGCGCAAACTACCTTGAGCCTCTTGGACAGATGGAACCACAAGCTCTGACATAAAGCAGTACCTTGCAGCAACTACAGCCCATCTTGCCCTGTGCCACCGCCTCCTTCTGGAGCGACGCGTGGGGCAGCTGCTGTCTAGTTTGAACGCATAGCTGTGTTTAACCAAGCAGATATTGCAAAAAAAATTTGAAAGTAACGACTGAAGCTGCATCCTTGAGATAACTGAAATGGTTTAAACAGCTGGTTTATGCAGTCCAAGCACACAGTTAAGCATGGGAAAAGGAAAAAAAAATCAGACCAAAGAATCCAAAGCATTTGGCTTGACCAGTCTGCAGCTCTGAGAGATTTCAAAAAGTTTCGCTGAAAAATAGATTTACAAACATGGGAAATGTCAGCCCCGAAATGTCCCAAGCAATAACCACCAAGAAGTAAGGATTTACAAAGTGGCACTTTTACAGTAAATAAGGCATAATACAATGGTGGTAACAAGAACAATAAATCATTGGAAGAAATCAAGTTGTGGTCTGTGAAACATTATTAATAAACTAGAATTGTGTTCATAGCTCTGGTGTTTTTCATTAGCTGTGATAGGACCTCCGATGGTAACTGTGGTTCATAGCAACAAATCCATAACACTAAAGCTCCAGGCTCCACGTTCTCCTTATAAAAGGAAGAGAGGCAGCAAGATACCAATGACAAATTATTATGATCTGCTGTATCAAGTCTTCATAATTAACAACTTGCTAGATGAGGTAAGTACATATTCAAGTATAAATCCTTTACCATTGAAAAGTCTGGAAAGTATGGGCATACCATTCTTGTTTTACAGTTGAAAGTGTCTTCTGGGATTGTGAGGGCATCGATGACTGCGTAAGTGTTTGAAAACAAAGTAGGCTTATTTTTCAGGAATTGAATTTGATTGAATTGAGTTGTAATTCCTCCCTGTCTTCTTTCCCATCAACTTAGTATTTCATACTCTAAGGCGTAGACAAAAACTGGGATGGGAGGGGAATTTTAGGGGGAATTTTCTTTTAGAAAGATAAATAAATTATTAATGTTGTTGACTTTGTGTAAGTCCACATGCTGCTCTGCATCCTCTGACCTAATCAAACTTTAGTCACAGACACATTTGGTAGGGCAATGTGCTTGACTGGCTGTTTTTACTCCACTCTGAAGCAACACAGAGTCCTGGTGTACGAAGGAAAAGACAAGGTTATTAAAATAGAAGATTTGAGGCCCGGAGTCAGCTACTGCATCGTGGCTAAAACGTACGTGCCAATGCTGGACCGCAGCAGTGCCTACAGCAGCAGGCAATGCACCGTGCTGCAGTGACAGGGCTGGCACCTCTGTGACAGGTAAGTCACCAGCGGAAACTGGAGATGACTCTGGAAGTCAAGAGCTATCCCCTCACCAAAGGCAGATACTCTCCAAAAGGAGAAAAAAAGGTGCGACATAAAATCTGCCATCCCATGTGACAACGTTAGCCAGAGCTCTTACATCACCTCAGCTAGTTTCACACCAGGTAGGAATGATATGGCCAAGGAGATCAGAGGAATAGTGTGGGCAACTATTTGCATGCTGGCACGGTCCTCAGAAACCCCTTCCTTTTCTCTTTCTTTAAACAGTTATACGTAGTATTGCTTTCATCAGTTTTTATTGCTGTCAAGCAATAATTAACTAGGAAAATGAGCGAGCTCCGACTTTATTAACATGCAATTCTGCTGCAACCTCTGCAATTCTGTTCAGGGATTTATGTGGTGATTTAATTCAAATGAGCCTGTCCTCTTTTCATGGCCATTCTTCAGGTGCAATGTGTTTAAAAATAGATCTGTTATCAAATTCTATGAGTTTCTATGGGCTAAATTGCAAGAGTTAGCTCAATTAGCTGGTCTGAAAAATCTGTTTGTTTACTTACCCCAATCAGTAGACTATCTTCACGTGTCATATGCCCAGCAGAGAGATTTACCATCAATCCTGCCTTGCAGGTGCCAAGGCAGAGAGTGTGTACAAGAGCTATGCCAAAGTTGATTTCAGTGTCATTGGCCTTAACAAGCTCAGTTTTGGGTTCTTTCTTGGGGTAACAGGGGAAAACTGGTACAGCGTCAAAGTTTGAACCTGTGCTTCTGTTCTCAGCTTGGTACCCTAACTATAAAAGATTTTCTTTATTCTGCTTCACAATATGATGCATAACTTTGGTCTGTCTTGAGACTTGGTCAGTGGGTTTAGGCTAAGGAGGGAGCCAGTTTCTAGGAGATTTTCCTGCATTTTTGTTTGCTTTCCCAGTACCATAACAGGCTGGAAGCTCAGGTTAGAGCTGGACTACTGAACAACTTTCAGAGGTACAGGAGGAATGCAGGCAAATGGCATGAGTTGCATTTTCAGTTAAATTGAATACCATCCAGTTTAAATGTGCACTCCAGCAGCAATTCTCTTTCTCTTCGCAGTTACAGGAATAATGGTGGAAGATGCCTCCCATCACAGATCCAGCTGTAAATCAACATCTGTGGTGTATGTCTGGAATACATATGTGAGTGCTTTTTAAATTAAACTTCGCTTCATTCAATTATTTGATTCATCATAGCCATTTTAGTCTACAAAGGCCAAGGATACTTTGTGTGTCCTATATTACAATGTAAAATGGTATATATTTGCATTTAGAAAGAAAATAGTCACGTACTGTAATAAAAAAGAAAGGAAAAAGCACTTATGAAACTATCCGTAAGATTGTTTCTAGAGGTTTTCTATTTTAAGCCTTGGAATTAAAATACAATTTATAACATATATGTTTCAGATATTTTATTTCTTCTACAATAAAGGTTGCGACAGAAGATGTAAAAAGCATCCTTTATTTAAAATAAGAACCGTATAGTCCAGGAGTACACTCCCCACTCACAATGTCTTCATAGTGCCCTCAACATAACGCTCCTGATAGTGAAACCAGTGTGTGACTAGGCAGGAGCTCATTTAAACTGAAACAGAAAAGATGCTCCCTTTCAGTCAATGACAGTTAAATGGAAAAGACCTCTATTTCAGCCATTTCACAGTAAATGATGAAAGGATGCTGACCATCACCTGTGATTTCTAATGATTTTACCTCTACAAGTCTTCATCTCATAAGTGAAAAGATTTCCTGGGAAAAGTCTGGGTAGATATCCACTAAGCCACCCTGGGCTGGAGACCTGAAGTGGCTTTTCCACATCTGCAAGGTCTGTAACTAATGAGAATCTTAATACTTAACTGCATTCTGTTATTGCAAATTAAATGAGAGGAGTAAGAGTGGGCCAGACTCAAGAGGGCAAAGAAAGCCCTGGGGAAAATGGGTCTCCCTGCTACATAATCACTATCCTCTTTTCCCTTAATTCACATACACAAAGTTGAATCAGTTCAGTTTAAAAAACAGGCCTTGAGTTCACTCAAGCCACATCCAAAGCATTTTTCATGGTGTGTCACTAGCACCTCACAGGGTGGCAGCACCACTGAGAGCTGCATCAGGATGCTGGCAGTAGGGGTTCGGGAGGAGGCTGTGCTTAAGTAAGTGAATCTGGTCACTCTTGCCTTCACCAAAATGAAAAGGAGCATTATATATTAAATATTTTCACTATCTGATTCTAAGACATGATATATTCGAATGACTACATTTGCAGGCATCTAGCTGCATCCATATATCTAGTCCATAAAACCAGATTTCCTTCACCACACTTCCCTTTTTGCTCCTCTCCCATTCAATTCCCCCATTCTCCTCTTCTAATTGTTTTACCCCACCCATATCATGCAGTTTCTTAATTTAGGTAAGTTTCTTTGGTAAATGGGACTTATCTCCACTCCGTATAGTACCTAGCGCCATGACAAGTCTCAGATCCAGCATTGCCCCACCACCCCTCTTGCACTGGGCAGAACCACAACCACATTCAGCCAAACTGTTAAGAAATAGCGTGTCATGTTTCAGCAGTGGTGACTTCATCCACTCGTGGGTTATCACAGCCTGTGAACAGTATCTGCAGTAATTCAAGTTCTTTCTCAAATTCACTTCTTTCCTTAAGGCAACTCATGTTGCCGCTGTTACACAAAGATGAACTTTTATTAAAGTAACATCTACTGACCCTTGTCAGGGAACAGATTCTGACAATGCCAGATACGGTACCTACGTCAGATGCAGAGGATGAAACTTTTTAGGGCTCTCAAATTTTAAAGAAGACATTTGAAAAAAAGAAGAAGTAGAGCCATCGTGGTGTCTGAAGTGTTCAGACCTGGCTAGAATACAGCAGCTGCCATGCTATGGATCTATGGAAACGTTGGAAACCCAGAAGTTTTTCAATTCAATAAAACTATACAAAATGTGCAGCACCTATCCTGGGAAAAACAATAGAAGGCCTGAAGAAGTCTTGCACTGTTATGTTTGCTAACCAGATTTCACTTCCTCAGCAACAACACAGGCTTCCAGAAAGCAGTGCAAGAGTTGCAGGAACTTCCATTCTGACGGTACCAGGATTTATTATTGCCAACCCCATGATGTTCTGCAAAAGCCAATTTTCTCTTTCTATTTGAAATGCAAATTTCCTTTCAGCTCTGCTCTGACATGGAATTGTACTGGGGAAGGGTTTGGTAAAATGACTGTCGCTGTATTTTTTCTCCGCAGTCAGCAGAAGTGGCACATTCCCAAAACGTGCTCCACTGGGCTCACAGGATGGGGCTCCTGCAAGGAGGGGTACTTTGCTGTAGTATATACCAGCTGGGTGATCTGCACCCACAGCTTCTAGATAGCATTAGTAATGCTCTAGTTCTTAAAAACAGCTTCATCATTCCTTAGCCTGTATGCTGCGTTGCTGTTTATGTTGCCACGAGGAGGGAACGGAGGAAGAGCTCTCACAGGCTCTAAACTACAGCTGGGGCTTTCTTGCAGTTTGGAAATACCTGGAAAAGTGAGCTCTGGCCCTCCTTCCCCTTCCTCCTTGTGGACACAAGGAGAACATCCCCTGTGGGACCACCTCTCTGGAGCTGCCTGGGGTGGCACACAGCTCCAAGGTGGTTAGTGCACATGCACACCACACAGCACAGGACACTTTTATGTCATTAGCCTCACTCCTTCTGACCATAAGTTTGCAAGGCCCAGCTGAAAACACCCTTCTCTTGTTTTTTTTTATTCACTTCCAGAGCAGGCATTTTCTAACAACGTGCCATATGGCAGCTTCTGTTTCAGGAAAGAGAGGAAGAAATGATGTCTCCTAGGGCTAGGACGTAGGGTGGGGAAGACTAAGCAGTGTAACGAAAGCAGGACTGTTCAACCTATTCTGTCAGCCCTCGCCTGCGGTGTCACCAGGGGATGTCTGCAGTCATGGGCATGGCCTGTTGTAATGGCCTCATCTGGCCAAGTCCCCGAGTCACGACTGAGGGTCCTGCTGGTGAGAAACAGATATTATGTCTTTTGGAGTTAGCAATTATTGATCTTTGTGTGAAGTGGAGCCCATCCCACAAGGGTCTACCGTTCTTTCTTTCATGACCATGGCTGAACATCATCTTATTTGTCGGATGGAGTAAGATCTTATCTCCCATTGTAAATGGCTTCAACTTCCCATTCCACCGGCACTCAGAAAAGCAGTATCCAATTAGCAGAAATTCAAGAACACAGCTCCGGAAAAGCTGATAGAGCAACAGCAATGGACCAGATGCTTCAGCCTTATAAATTAGGAGAAGATTATGCATAGCCAGCTGTACCATATAAATGCCCAGTTTTATATGATGCCATGATCCTCGGTGTTTATCATATGGTCTAGCATCTGGCCAGTCCTGTTCATACCTCCCATATATCTGCTCTAATCAGACATGGACTTGGGGTTTATTTACTCGCATGACTTGATCTCAGCTAAGAACCACTCTCATGGCCCAGGGGCGGGGTGCTGTTGTGAAATGACATTGGCTTTTGCCACAGATTTATCAGATGCTATCAAGTATTCCAAACCGCAGGGAATTAATCATAAATAGGTGGGGTTTTCTGTGGATTTTTCTATGTTTTCAATGTTTGCTACAATGATCAAGGATATTAATCTGTAAAATCTGTCTGATAAGAAAAAAAGAAGAAGAAAATAGAACCCAAGCTCCTGAAGTTTAGTTTGCCACAAAGGATGCAGGACACAAACCAAGGGTACTTCTGCAGAGAAGTGGAGGGAAAGAAATGATACCAGTGTTCATTGTCAGGAAAGCTACAGTCTCCTTTGCAACTTGCTTTCAGAATCTTTTATAAAGTGCTTCCAAGGAAAAAAAAAAATACTTGAAAATTTAATTCCCCAAACTATGATATCACTGGCTCTTTAATTGCAAGTCTTACATGTTAAGTCTGCTGAAAGCCCATGCAGTCATTGCTGCCAGAATTTTGGCTTGAGATTGGGAAAACTGGGAAGCTCAAGCCCTGATGCTTACAAGGAAAGTTTGAAAAGGGAATTCCTGAAAAGGTTCCATCATGTGAGGTAAATACTGAAGACCCACTAACAACTTGAATTTTTTAAATATTGTGCTTTTTTCTAAGGCAGTGGAGACCTGATGCTGAGTTGCCTAAATACCTTCAATACTGACAAAATGCAGCCCAATAGTATCTCACTCTGAGGACCAGGCTCTTCAGAGATGTCCTTACTTTTAAACACAGGAACAGGATGACAATTGTGCTAATTGCTATACCTATGAAAAAGCAATTGGAAAATTGTCATTAAATTAATTTCTTTCAGGCAATGTCATTCTGACGCAGCATTCTCACACAAATCATACCAATTTCCTAGAAACAGCCATAAGCTTTTGTTTTTCATTTTGTAATGACAGACGAGTATTTTTTAACATTGCTTGTTATGGGACACTGGGTTTGTTTAGCAGCTGACAAGCACTTGATTGTTATAGGACTGGGCTAAGCTTTTAATTCACTATAAATTTGTAGATTGGGAAGAATAAAGCTCCTAAAAGATATCAATAAAAAGAAAAACAATAGGGTTGTCTGCATTGAATCAAACTTAAACACTTTCAGAGTGTCTGTGAAGTTACTAATCGTGCCCTGAGTGGAATGAGAATCCGAGAGACAAGCTTGGGGAAGAAATGACTGGAAAAGGCTGATTTAAGCTCTGAAGAATTAGAAAAAGTCTGCAGAGCAGCAGAGCTACTGGTGCAAGGAGACAAGACAAAGTACGCACAGAGAAGTGCTGGGAAGCAAAGTCTGCAGCATCAGAGCAGAAATGTGTATTTCAATAATCTTACAAAATAGGAGCAAAGTGATTTGGCCAGCAACACTGTATAGCTGCTGGCACAGACACTAAACAGTTTCTGCCTTGCAAAAGGACCACTATATTTCTGTGGAGCCAAACTATTTTATACGTGTACACATCCAAGGAGAAGATATACTTATAAGGACACAATGTTTATGTGTTCTGCTCAGAAAGACCATTTCAGCTATTTCAGCAGCAGTCTTAGAGGACAAATAGTCATTACCAAGAGGATTTCAAAAGCTGGAGAGATAAATTTATCAGTGGAAGAAACAGCACCAATTACTGGAAAGGCTTAGTCATTGGAACTGTTCAAGAAAAAAGCACAGACACACAGTGGGACTCAATCACCTCAACACAGGTGCCTCAACATTTAAGATACCTCTGAATTTCCAGAACATTCGCACATGGCTGGCAGATACAGCAAGGGATCTGCAGGAGACCCACACCTCCACAGGGTGGCAGCTGAAGTTGTGAGGGGACATCCCACAGACATGCACTAGACATCTATGCTTGGGTGACTGAAACTCTACCCCGGTTAGTGAAATACTACTGTGATGTACTAGTGGGAAAATTACCAGGTATAAGCTGGACCCTGAAGTCATGTGTATATTATTTATAGGGCTACGTTAATAAATCCGAAGAGAAAATCCAGTTATGGGGACACAGGTGAGAAAACTTTGGTGTGCACATTGGAATTGCAGAGTGCCGTGGGCGCCTTAGCTTTTCTAGTGCCAAGGGCCTTCCCTTTGCATTTGAATGATGACTTCTACATTGGAATGGTCTTGCGGAAAATGAAGAGTGAAGAATGAAACTCAGAAAAGTTAATTGTCTGTGAATCACTGCAGAAATTGAATGAGATCCTGGTTCAGTACAGCTTTATCGCACATTCATTCTGAGTATTTTCTTGAAGCTGATTCTCTGATCTGCTGAAATATTGCTCTGCTTTGATAAATACCGTGAAAAATTAGGCCAAAAGTACAGAAAAGGATTAAATAAGTTAAAAGCTTTCATCTGCACAACAAGTTGTATTATAATGCCACCCCTTAGCGCATAAGGCCAACAATCTCTTGCCAAGTTGCAACCTTTGTGGTGTTTGCCACAAAATGACAGAGTTCTAGAAATAATAGGAGACACAATGACATAAAATGTAATGTACTGTGAGTCCTCAGGTTTTGAAACAGAAGAGGCCGGGATCAAGCAGAAGCAATGGGAAGAGCTCAGCAGGACATGTCCAAGACTAGGAAGTCCACCTGGGATACACAGGGAGATCTATTGTCTCCTTGCTCTGCAAGCTGTGCAAAAACAGACAAAAAAAGCAGAGAGCCACAAACAAGTAAGAGCTGCTGCAGCTGTGTACTCCTTTAGTCTGTGCAAACAATACCTGTGATGTATTGGAGTAAAGCTGGCCAAAATGGCTTAGACTAGAAAAGAATTTTTTCCCCTATTTTTATACCTGCTATGTATTAAAGACAGCTGAAAGCACCAACTCCTCTTACCAGCAGCCCTCTAAAGGAACATTATGTTCTTCATTTTACCACAACTGGCCATTACAGGAAAAAACATCCTGCTACTTCCAGATAAAGTAAGAACAGTAACATTTTAGAGCTAGACCATCAACATGATCAAAGGAAAGGGCAGTGCATCAGTGAACCCAACACCGGGTGAACTGTGGCCAGAAACAGCACCTCTCAAGGTCCACTGATAGCCAGTCATGTTATGGGATAAGGTGGGGAAATGAGCCGAACAGGGGAGGGCAAATTGAATAGCAGAGAAGCTTCAGTTGATTTTCTAAGCCCCCGCACGGCATGTGAATAGGATCAATGGAAACACTTACAGACAAATATTTCTAATGAAAAACTGGAATTTTACTGCAAGAAAAAAACACTTCTTAAAATATCTTTCATAAAATTGTGCTTTTCAAGGAAAAAAACAAACCAAGTTTCTTTTCTCTGTGGCCAAAATTCCATGTCCTTCATTTTCCAAGCCATAAGATTTCCAATGCCATGTCTAAATTTCCTGGAATAGGACAGGAATGCAAATTTTCCTTGACATCTCTGATCAATCTCTACCTAACACACCCAGTCAGACCTCATGTTCCAATCAGTAACCTTTGGGAATGCTTTCAGTGAGGTGCTATTTCTCTGAAAGCAATAACCCTTCCTGGAACACAGAATACACCCGTCACCCGAGGCAGGAAGCAAGAAAGAGGACATTGCTCTGCGCAGCCTTCAGTCCTAAGAGGAACGCTCACATCAGAAGTTGAGGTTGCTCCAATCAGCCTCTGCTGCTTATTAATGACACCCCTGTGATTTCACTAACAGAGGCTGACGCATCAGCATTACGTTGACATGAAACCAAAGAATCTCCTCCACCTCGGGTCAGGCCTCTTCCCTGCTGCAGGGCTCTGCTTCTGCTCACTTTGTGCAAGTTTGACAAATTACACCTCGCAACACCTCGTTTCCTCGTGGTACTGGCTAGGAAAGATGAAAACCACGGAAACAATGCCCAAGAAACTCCTGCTACGCAATCACAGGGGTCCAGACAGCTTACTGAGGTCTACGTGCAGCAAACTGAGTATTAACTGCATTTCATTTTAGCTGGTGAGAAGGGCAGAACAGGGTGTACCTCCATAAACTATCAAGATTAAAATCATCTGTTCCATGTTTACAAGCCAAACATCACTGCTGGTATTTCTAATGAATTTCAAAACTTGACCAAGCTGAAGACTGAAGTGTGACCAACCAGCGGGCCAAAAGAAGGGACTGGAACACATTACGCACATGTTACCCAGGTGACAACCTGGAAGCAGGCACAACAGAACACAGAAACTAGCTACTTGTATCAACAAATATGTTGTATAATAGTAATATTTCTAAAGTAGAAACAGGTTCTGAGGGACTTATCAAGGCCTTCTGCAGATTATGTCCCTACCAGCCTTGAAGCATTTCAGTTAGCTAGACAACAACATGGACAAGGTCAGCCAGTCCAGTGAGTGCAAGTCTTTGGACATCCTCAGGATATGGAGAACACAGAATTTCCCAGAGCTGTTAACAGTTCCTTAATGGCCAAGTAGAAGAAAAGAGTGAGAGGTTCACTCTTCCCTCTCGGCCACCTTGTGTTGGCTGTCGTTACTCAGGGGGCTGCATACTTAACCCCCACGAGCAATTTATTCATGCGGCAAGAACAGCTTCTAGGTAAGGACCGAGCAGGTGTTACTCAGTGGTACTGGACATAATGGGTGCGGACCAGTCTGGGGTTGTATTGCAGCTATTGCAGAGAGGCTGTGGTGGAACACAAGGAGACACAGACTCTTTGCTTGCTCTAGGCTGTGCCAAAATCTGAACCAACTTTCACAATCCGATGGCTAACTTCACGCCATGACACAGACCATCTGCATTCACTTGCTTAGAGACAGCATCTTAGCCATGATCTGCGTAAAAACACCAGATGTGAATGCTTCACTGCCGTACCAAAACCAAATTGCTTGGTAAAGAGAATCCCAATTTAAAAAATACAATGGAGGAAAAAATCAAACCACAATCATAGGTGTAATTTCTTTGTATTTGCTAAGTTTATATAGCTTGGCATGAGCTGTGCCTGGAAAAGTGCTTCTCAGAACTGAGGCTTTAATGAATGTTTGCACTCCCTTTATTTGTTTAAAGAAAAGCATAAAAAACAGAGAATGAAACAAATTTGTGTAGGTTTTTTGTTCTTGAAACAGTCTGCTTTCATTTTCTTGGAAGATGTACATTTCCACTCAGTGCACGCAGCTATTTCTCCACAGATAGAAAAAAAAAAAACAAAAAACAGAGCTGAAAAGAACAACAGCAAAATCCCAAATCCCAAGGTAACATTTTCTAAATAAACCAGGGAACTAGAAAGAGAACAGTCTGGCTGAACCATACATGGGATTATACTGACATGTTGTGGCAAGACACAAGTAATGCAATACCTTAATCACTTCTGTGACCACAAGCTACTCTGCTACTCTCCTTCTGGTTGAGGAGCAGAGAAAAGTCGGGGGTCCTTAGTCCCAGACTGAGGACAGGGACAAGAAACCTGAGGAAATATATAAGCAAGACCTCCTGACTGGGTCCTTCCAATGCTTCCAACTGTGGTATCTGGAACAACTGAGTCATTTCCACATCTTAGCATAGTGAAAAGTCTCATTCATTTACGGAGAGGCAGAGCAGATTGCCTCCCTGTCTTTGAACCGGTAGCTGAAAAGCCTACACTGCCCACAGCTGCGGTTGTGTGTTTGGAGGCCTCCAACCTCTGAGCTTTCAGCCAGCCAGAAAGCTCTTTTTTTTCCAAAAAATTGTCCTTGAATGACTCAGTTGAATAATCTTTCCCATAGTGTTGGTGCTTTGGAAAAAAAGTTCAGGCATGAGCTGTGCCCTGAGACATGACATTTTCAGAGGAAAAAGAGCATGCAGACAAAATAATTCCCAAAAGTGTGGCAATGAATAAGCCATCTAGACTGGAAGTCCCCTTGGCCACAGTGACAGGCAGTCAGGCAGGACCTCCCCAGCCTGCAGAGCTCAGAATCACAGTTTTAACAATCTCAGCCTTTTCAAATAAGAAAACATATTATGAGTGTGGTCACTATGTAGCTGTCTTTCCCAATGTAATTTCATCACTGGGTGGAACTCCCCCTTTGTCTTCCCAGAAAATGCCTTAAACCATTCAAAATAAAATAGTCACCTCCCTCTAATGACTTCTAGTTCTAATTTTTTCTTCTAGCATGGACTTAGGAAGCCTTTCAATCCATGGAGTCACAATAATCAGTCACTGCCAAAGAGGTACAACTCATCCCACCCAGAGAACAGTTGTGGTAGGGGGGTAAAGGGTGATGTGAACCAAGGTTGACCAACCATAGTTCCACCAAATCATCAGTTACACAAGCTGGAAGACTTCCACAGAGTTACTTAGAGCATAGCAGCAGTTGTATGTGGGAGACCTCGGCTGGTCTGAGGGATCAAAATACAAGTTTAACACTGACCCTGAACAGATACCCATGTACCCTTGAGGAGACAGAAGAATCCTGAGAAGATCCGAGCAAACAAGATAAGGGGTGGCAAACAGCCTGGCTTTTCCCAGAGCATGAACAGTGCGTGATCAACAATTGTATTGGCTGAATGGTGTGTGATGTGAGAGTGGATTGGGCAAAAGTAGAATGTTAGAATACATGCACAGATAAGCAACCAGCTTAGAGGATATAAAAGAGCACTGCTTGTAAAATAAAGAGAACGATTGCTGTAAGTGGATATTGAGTGTCGTGTCCGTCTCTACAACGACAGTTGTAACTTTCCTTCTGGGCTATGAGAAGAGTTGCAATATTGAGTCCTCTGTGTATGACCACGGAGACCACGGTCATCTAAACAGTCATCTGCCAGCTAGCAGAGCTCATATATCCTAGGTAAAAAGAAACATGTTCTCACGAAGAACACTATTCAGAGACCATTGACTTCAATGGAAATTACTCATCTAAATATCCCTAGTTTCAGAGTGCCTAAAAACCTTTCATGTATTTGTCTTTGCAGTATCCCTGTGAAATAGGGAAGGGCTCTAATTTGGTCTATAAAGACATTCAGAGGTGTTAAGATATACAGACACCCAACCACCTTTGAACTAAGGGATTTGTTAAGATTGCACAGAAAGATTATGGGCAGTGCCAGGAACTGGACCTTGTTTCCTCTGCTCTGAGGATCTCAAATACTAGACTGCTGTGACACTGCCTATCATTCAAAAACAATTATCAAAGTAATACACAAATGCCAAATTTGAACAAAAGTCTTCCTTTGCTGTAAAGATAATGACGGAGTTTATATCACAGTCAACAGACTCAGTGGTTAAAGGTCAGCCTGAACCATAAGTGCCAAGTCACTTTAAGGGGAAATACCCATTCTGGCTGTGTTTTGAAAGATGCAGAAAGCTACAGAACAGCTGGCTCAGCAGCAGAAATGGTGCTCCCTTCTCTGAGTCCATGTCACGGAGGGAGTGATTCACTTCACTCATAAGAAAGCAGCAGTGAAATATTTATTGTTATAAACCAACCTTTTAACAAAGTTTGATAGTAAATGTGACTGTTTTAATGAGATTCGTTGGCAAGGCAGCCTTGGTTATTTACTGCATAGAAGACAGGCTCAGACAGAGCTGTCAGGGAGACCCTCCTGTTGAGTCACAAGGTTCAGAAAGGACCCGCTAGCTTTCCAAACTCCTTCTCAGGGAGGAGTCTAGGTGCGGCTGGATCCAGTCACTCCCAGACTTGGTCAATGGCTTATGTCTAAAGGATTATATATGCATAATCAATCATTTTCTATCACTTAGCTAAGATTTCAAAGTTTAGTATGCAATTAACCACTTACCGAGGATCTGTTGCGGTAAGGAATCTCTGAACCTCGAGGAGTAACAAGCTTGAGAGGCATCCCTGCTCAAGGGGAGATCCCAGTGTGCAGCCCGCTGCCATGCAGGAGAGCTCAATGGGCCCTGGGCTGCCCGCTATTTATAGAGTAAGATGGTTGACCTATAGTCATATTTTGTAGCAGCAAGGCATCTAGGTCCTTATTGCAGACAGTGTTTGGCTCTGTTGCCATTCATCCCCCAAAATCTGGGTGTAACCCATCACAGCCCCCACTGACAGTTATGGCTGGGCAAGAAAGCGGGGTTGGGGGGAAGAGCATACTGCCACACTCCACCTGAATGACCAAAGATGCATCCCTTTTTTTTTGCTACTTGGAAGAAACCACTAAACAACCAGCGAAACATTTTCACTGAACAAAAAAGTATGTTTTCTGCTTAAACAGGAAATGCCTGCTCATTTACTTCTCAGGTCAGCAAAAATGTGGATTCTCAATCTTCAGCTTGAGATGTTTTAACCGCTGCTATGTCCTGACTTTTTAATCTCTGTGGTAATTAAAAACAGATTCCTACCAATGGTGCTACTATGTAGTAAGTGAAGTGCATGAAGCAGCAGCAGTTTTGACTCTGCTGAACTTTATGTTGAAGTGAATTTAGTTTTGTTATTCACCATTACCTTGTGCAGTACTTGGGTCCTCAGGCACAGGGGAGCATACAGCTACAGGAGAGCTGTGACTATTTCTGTAAGAAACCTCCAGTCTACAGAAACGAGCAGGCAATGCCTGTTCTGTCTACTGAGGGAAAGTTTTCTGGAAGTGAACCACATGTGGTATTATTACCTATAATAATAGGAATAATTTTTCAATGGCTGCTGGCACCTGACAAAGTTCTTTCACACCCCTACCACTGCCTGGTGTCATTCTCCTTTCTGTCCTGATATAAACGTCAGTTGTTAGAATAAATACAGATACAAAGGCCAAATGGCTTGAAGCTTATTCAGAAGAAAAACAGAAATCATTACCTGTGAAACACTCAAAGTACACCTGAGGTGAGAGGGTTTAAATCAGTATTTCTTTAATATACTTACAACTTCCTTGGCCAGAGATGAAAAAGTTGAAAAAAGCTATTTCACAGCCCAGTGCTTCTGCTGCTCCCTTGCAGTAGTAATTATTTTAGTTTATTTTTTATTATTTTTATTATTTTATGTTACTGCAGAAACTAGAGGAAGCCACCCCGGGCAACATACGGCTGCCTGGTGAGGGCAGCCCAGTGTCACCCTCCTGCTCTATACAAGTCACTGCCCACCTCCCAGAGGAGTGCACTCAACCACTGCGTGAGTGGGCTGCCCGTGGCTGGGGGGAGCCCAGCAGGGACTGGGGCAGCCCACCTGGTACACGCCGCAGTGCCAGTAGCCTGATTTTTGGTGACACCCACCTTCACTTCCCAAGTAGCCGCGGAGGAGTGAGCCAGCAGCAGTGCAGCAGCTCCTCTCGGACCGTGCTAGAGGCTGCACCCACAGGGGAGCTGCAGCGTTCCTCCAGCATCCATGGAGTCCTGGCCCTGCAAACAGCAGGGGTGAGAGGAAGACACCTTTCCCTTTTAAAATCTTGCTTTGGGGACAGCTTCTGTGTCCATCCAGGCTCTCCAGCATGCCAGAAAGACAAGGGCAGGGCGAGAAAGCAGCAGTCAGGGAGTACTAATAGGCCAGAATATAACAAGAGGCAAGACACAGAACAGCTCCAGCGTGGGAGTATGGCAATAACAAAGAGACAGTAACCACAGTGAGACTTCTCCCCAGCAAGTTCGGCACTTCACCTGAGATTGTGCACTGCGCTAGGCACGATGCCTAGAAATTAAATATTACAGTGCTGAGTGTTCATGCAATGCGTGAATCTTATTTACCTCCCTCCCCCATGGAGCCCTGGCAAAAGTGCAGAAGATTTTTTTTTAGACTAAGGCTTAGGCAAGCCGTGTGCTGACTAGCAACCTTCTGCAGGAAGCAGACAGGAGGAGGCTACCTGTACTCAGAGGAGACAACCCAACCACCCCACCGCTCCAAAGCAGACCAGGTAAGAGCATCTTGCGGTTTGCAATATGGATACGTATAAGCGTTAGCTTGAAAAAAGTATCACTTGAATCCTTGAAAGTGAGACCCTGCTTTGAAAACTCGATGGGTATTTCAAATCTGGCTATTGGATACAGTATTGACAATCTTGCCAAAGAAACCCGAAGAGGCAGAAAGCCTCGCTTTCCTCTTGAATTTCTGCATCTCCTCGGAAGGGGGAGCACAGCGGACGTCCCCACTGCCTGGCCGCCTGCAGACCTCGGGGAGTGACAATGTGACAGTCGTCTCGTTTCTTGACACTCACACCTGGTCCGGGTGAGGACGTTTCAGTGGGTAATCTGTGAATTTTAAACCTGTCAAGTTTCCCCATATAGCTAAGTCTACACTCTGACTTTTTTTTCAGTTTTATTTATGTGATGAACTTCAGTCCTCGACTCCTGCCCAGCTACGCTGATATTAACAATCCACAAAGCAGATGTAGAAGCTGAAAATCTGATTTGCCAAGGGTGAAACCTCTTACACTATGAGTACACATGTCAGCAACAGAAGATAACTGGTAGAAACTCACATGCCTATGATGTTCTCTGCTATTTAAACAATTTGGCTTTATACTATTAGTAAAACTGCTAAAAACTTTTTCACAGTAGCAAAACCAGACCAGGAAGGACATGACTTGAGCGTAGCACAGAAATAGTACCTATCACTGAAGGTTTCTCAAGGTGAGATTTGCCAGGCAACGGCCAAGTGACAGACCTGCTGTTTGATGATAACAAAGCTCGGGGGACCATATAAAGGCAATAATAATAAAACACCAGGAGGGCAGGGTTAGACATGAATAAGCCAGTTTTTAAAAGAGAAACCCCTGTCTAATGTATGCCCAGAGGTTTTTTACAGAGTTTTGTGCACAAGCACACAATCCAGGCGGCCAAGTAGCTGACTGCATACTTGATCTCTGCTGAAGTAGGCAGTCTTGGCAGCCCAGTCAGTCTCCGGCTTTGGTCCTTCTGTAAATTCCCCACTTTGCCATGTGATTCGCTGGAAGGAGGTGTCACCCCAACTAGAAGCAAGTTTATGTCTGTTCTCAGTTCCTTTAAACTCAGTCTGTCACTCCTATCTCTCAGGCTATTGCTGCTTGTCGGTAACGCACAGTAAGAAAGGAGGAAGTATAAAATATTGCAACAATGAGATTTCCACGAGATTTTGAATGTGAGGTGTAAGTCAGCTCAGACTGACATGCTCACTATCTTTATTGTTATTTGAGAAAACATCACAGCATCAACCAAGCAGAAAACTCCTCAGGTATTATCTTACATTTTAGCATGGTTCCAACAGTACAACGCAATGGGACCATAATTTCTCTCTGTAGGCAGATGGCAAGATGACACAGAAAACATTGTAATGATCAGTGTGATGTGTCATTAAGATATGAATGAAAGCTCCTGGACCATAAAGTCTAGGATTTTGTAGAGATTACCTACATTATGGACACATGCTTTCAGTGTGGGCTCATCAAAATGACCAGAAATTAAGATCATGCCTAGCTGGTGGGCACTTACGGGGTTTGTCTGATTCTGTGTCACCCACCTAGCTTTGTCTACATCCAGCTGTCTTCTCCTGCAGGAAACCCTTTCAAGCTGAGTCCTCTGACATATGTTCTTAAGTGTTGAAACACATCCTAGGAGGTAAGTTCAAATCAAATGGAATTGAAGTTGTACCTTTGAGCAGCCTCTTTCAGACCAAACATCACACAGGAGACTAGAAGTTTCATTTAATTGGAACATCTAATTCCAGTTTTAATAGTACTCCACTGAAAATATACATCTGGGGCAGGATGTAGTTACCTAAATCAGGGCAGCAAGTACATTTTAGGTGCTGAGGGTATCCCGCCTGGCCTCCAGTGGCCACTGCAAAAGAGACTTCACGTCTCCCTATAACATGTGTCATATCTACCTGTACGTGGGCATGGGAACCTGAGTATCTAATATTAACAGTTACCAGAGTGCTGCATATTAATATTTCTGTCCTTTTAAGTGGTGATGTATTTTTCTCCTGCAAGTTCTTGGCTGAGGTACAGCAAATTACACACCTGAAGCACACATCCTTGTTTAAATAAAGTAAAGACTACAGTCAACACTGCAGTCAAAATGAGTGCAGGTTCTGCATCAGCATTTAGGTGCCCACTCTTAAGCTGACCTTCAAACTAGCTATATTGACTGCTGTTAGCGGGGTAGTCATGAAAATGCCAACCAGAAAAAGCTAACAACCTGAGTACTGCAGCCCACACAGAGCTCCATCTTCCTATAGGCACATTGCTACAGGTATCTCAGATACCTCGGCTATAGATCTAGAGGCCTCCATGGGATAGCGTAATTCTGGTCACAGCGAGTGCATAGCTCTGCTCATGCAGTATGGAGTAAGCCACTGCACTGAGGATGTACACGTGCCACATTCTTGTCCATGTTGCTGAGGCCTCTGTACTTTATACTGCTGTCCCACTGTGGCTGCAGTGTCACCCGTTTTCATGACTCCGGTCCAGGAAATCTTTCCCCTTCCCCACACAAACCATCCCTGCTATGTATGGAGGTTTTTGCTTACTTGAAGCAGCCATGGTAGGCGAGCGCAGAAGCCAGGATACCAGACTTAAAAGGTTAATGATCTATCCATTATGCTAAATCCTATGCAGCAGCACTAATTCTTCCTATTCAATCATCCTTTTCCCAAGAGCTTGGGACAATACAGGAGACACAGAAGGCTAGCTGATTTATTGCTTTCATGCAAAAGGTCAGACTAAGGAAGAGCAGCCACCGGAGTCTGTCGCCCTATAAACTGAGTATCTGACTAGCCATTGGTTAGCTTCTCTTCAAAATATCCTTTGACACGGAAAAGTTACCATAAAAATAACACTTGGAGACTTCCAGTAACTTGTACTTCACTTATCTGGTTTTCCCCCAAAGCAAATGAGGAAAAAAAAGGGTTTTATTACTTTCCAGCAACACATATTGACTCTGAAATGAAAGCTAATGATTTACCATATCACCTACACCTATATCACATCTTCATGTGGGGTGAATTGATGAAAGTTATCACAAAAGATAACCCTACAGTAAGACTGTAGCCAAAATTTCCGTTATTGAGTCAGAACACTCAGTGTGAACAGAAATAAGTAGTAAACACTTTTCCTTTGAAATAAACAAGCGTAACTTTCACTTTTCATCTCAAAACTACAATTTGGGACTACTGAGAACACATACAATATACACACACCAGTACAGAAATGGTACCAGTATGTGTATGGTACATTTATATGTGTATATACAAACATATATACATGTAACATAGATATGTATTTATTATATATGAGCATGTATAGTCTTTGCAAGCTGAGAGACACAAAGGACCCTAAGCCACCACTTCTGAGCTTCTCTCTGTAGGAGAGTTATCTTCTGACAGCAAGATAAATGAAGGGGCAGCTGTGTTCATTTTCTAGCGCTCATGCTTGTTTAGTATCCTGATTAATGATGAGTGCTATACTTAGTCTAATTTATCTCTTGCAAGCCTTTATACACTGTTCAGAACCCAATGTAAAGTTTTTGTGCAGATGCACCCACACAATAAAACGATCCCATATTGAAAATTACTTTAGTTTAATTTCAAAGTGAGTCCCCAAGGACCTCATTGCTAGGGATGCAGTATCTCAGTCTGCCTTGAGTTAAGCTCGCATTACGGGGTCGTTGGCAGTCCACGAGAGTTACAACATTGCAGTTAAGAGGCACAGTAGATATTGTGAGAAAACAGTGACATCCAGTTGCTACTTAGGTAAATTTTTTAGTTCATTTGGCCATTTCAGAAAGAGAGGGAAAGAAGCAAGGGTACTGATAGAGAAAAAACCTTGTGTACTAGAAGCCCATCCTGAGAAGACATATCTATCTGAGGAGGGTGAGAGATTCTAACCTTTACCCTAAGACTCCTGGCTGAGAAAGCAAATCCATCCAAGGAAAAAATACAGAGGGAGGAAACGTTATGGCATGAGCATTCTAGAGAAAAAGCAAATGATGGAGTCCGCCCACGTCCTTATAAAAGATTTTAACTACATTTCCACTTTCATCTGAATTTTATGGGATGAAAGTAGTTGATAAAACAGCATAATGTGGGATGATCAGGAGGAGCTTCAACACGTCTTTATGGACTGGTTTACTGCAAACCTTTGCGCTGAGAGAGAGCCACGTGAGCGAACTCCACATGAATTGAGCACCAAACAGCTGCAGGAGCTTAGAACTAGCCTGTGGTGGCAGAGCGCCTAACAGGAAAAAACCACTTTGTTATAAAGTCAAATGCACACCATTAGGCAGATGTGACCTCAACAACATTCGCTGGCTTTCAGCAAGTCCAGCAGAAATCAGGAAAAACTCTCAAATTGGCATGTAAGCTCATAAGAGCAGGAAGATTATTAGTTTCAAACCAAAGGATCCTCTATGTGGAAAGGCAAAAATGAAAAACAAATGAAAGGGTAGCTCTTCTCAGCATAACAGCAAAGAAGAGAAGCTAGCTTAGACCACAAATCCATGCTCTATATTCAGGTAATTCTTGCTTTTCAGTGAGATGAATGTTGCCATCTATATGGCAGGACATTACTGAGGACTGCAAAGGGCTTGCACATCCTCATCAATTGGCTATTTGGAAATTAATTTTGAGACTAAACTTACTCAGAGTTACAACTTCAGCTTTGACTGCGTATTTCCTCTTTGCTTACTATTTCATTTTAAATTTAAGCTGATGTCTTTTGAGTACAACTTCCCTAAATAACACTGCTCTAGGGCAATGAATACAGCTATTCTTCTATTTATTTTTTTTTTTTTTAATTAGAGCTGGTAGTAAGCAAACACAAATAAAGTTTATCTCTAAACTCTGAGATTTTTGTAACAAATATAAATTTAGTGCTTATTTTTTTTAAAGCTAAGGTGTTTTATATGGCATTGATGTTGATAAATGTAATGCAGAAGTTGCAGTTTCCTGTCGAGAGTGAATTGTTGACATTTTGAAAAACAGATTTAATAGAATTTACAATGACTCAAGTACTCGCGCTATCAAGCATGTGTGTGGTCATATTGATTTCTTTACCATTGTGTGGAAATCAAGTAGCAATAATGCTTGTTTCCTTCAGAAGTTAACAGTCTGAGTTACAGCTAATGCTTTCAAAATTACACCAATATGGCTTCTTCATAGGGTATTTGTTTCTTCTTTCAATTTCCTACAGCAACAAGATACTTGTAACAACTTGATTTCAAGGGTTAGTAGTCTGATACTGCAGTTAAGCAGAGAAGATAAAATCAACAGAAACTTTATTCAGAAGCTGTGAGATTTGCTCATTTTCTGAACAGCTGTAATGGAAGCAAAATTTCTACCTAGGTTATTGCTGTTACTACTATAAATGCAAACTTATCTTCTAGCCTCTGTAAAACAAGGCTGTGATTCATACGCCCAATTTTTAATCGGTAGTCTCATTAAACTCTTGCAGTGATAAACTTCTCCATATGCATACATTCACTGTGTTGCTGCTTCTGTGAGCTTTAAAATCATGTGCCACTTCCGTGGGTTTCGAGGCTCTTGCTTGCATCATAGTGACAATTATTGCATGCAGTGGCAGTAGAATGCAGACTACTAATTAATCTATTAATTTATTCTAATTCCCTTGTTTGTCCACAGTCAGATGCCTATGATTGTTGCCAATACCTTTGCAAATTAACAGCTGTCTTCAAGAAGCAGTGTGTTCATGTCCTGCTCCTAAGAAGCATGGTCATGGCTGCGACTGTCCTGAGACATCCAGCTGCAGGCTTCACGAGGGATTTCACCAGATAAAAGATGGCAAATCACCTCCTTAAACTGGATCCAACGCATTACTGGAATATTGGAGGCAAAGCCTTATTCGAGTTGGGTAGTTTGACAGTGAAGAAAATTAATCATGAGAGAAAAATCCAATAAATTATTTTATTAAAACCCTAGACCACTTAACACATCTATTTATTTTAAATGTGCTACCCTCCTACTACCTCCAGACACAGCAAATGCGGGCCGGACTTAGACAGTAAGCTCAGAAAGTTTACATTGCGGGAGAGGTAGCCATCAGGGTACTTGGCTTCATACCGCACTTTGCAGAAACGGTGAAACATGTGAAATTTTTTACTTTGAAGGTTGTAAGGCACTGGAACAGGTTGCCCAGAGAGGTCGTTGAGACCCCATCCCTGGAGGTGTTCAAGGCCAGGCTGGACATGGCCTTGGGCAACCTGGTCTAGTTGGAGGTGTCCCTGTCTATGGCAGGGGGGTTGGAACTCGGTGATCTTTAAGGTCCTTTGTAACCTAAACCATTCTATGATTCTATGATTCTTTTACATCCTCCACATGATGCTGAGACACCTCAGAGTCTCCCCAGTTCCTTTTTGCTGCAGGAAACCCTCCTCCTTGTAACCCTATTCCAGCCAAGGACAATACTCCAGCATCCTTTTTAATTTGTCTTTTTTCCTGCTGTCCTCACAAATGACCTGCCCCAATTTCCTTTGCACATGTTCATTAGTAATCACTTCAATCTACAGCTGTTCATGGGCCAGCCAAACCTCCCAGCTGGTGACCAAGGAGCAGTGTAGATCCAGAAAAACAAGTCAGAAAAATGAGTCAGCCTGACTTGTACAGGACAATGAGACATTTGAAGCTGTCCAGTTGTATCCTTGCCTTTGCTGACAGGTGACGCTCAAGCACACGTTTCTTACCCAAGACTATTGGAATGTGTGCTCAGGGGGAGCCCAGGCAACAAAGTGTGTTCAAACCATGCCAAACCTGGGAGGCTAGACCATGCCAAAGCAGAAGGTTGGGTTATACAGTTTGGTGGTGGACTTGATAGTGTTAGGTTAACAGCTGGACTTGATGATCTTAAGGGTATTTTCTATGTTTCAGTGGTCAATGTTTTATGGACCATTATCCTGGAGGGTCTGGCCTTACTGTACCTGCAGAACGGAGATGCACAGCTCACCCCTAACCCTGAGAGAGGCCAGACTTGTGGTGCAGAGGCACTCGGCACCCATAGCAAACCCATCAGCCCACCTCCTAGGCCCTCTCCAACTGCTGTGAACCTCAGTTTGGGTACTCACCATGCTGCCACTCACTCAGAGGGGACAGAGGGACGCAGGGGGAAGTCCACCCTCCTGAATTGCTCTCTGTGGTAGAGCAGCCCTCAACATCGCAGTGCCCAAGGTCTTCTGCCTCTACTGAGTCTTAGGTACCCTCAAACTTTTACCACACACCAGCAAACACCATTGACTCAAGTAAGGTGCTGTGCAGCAGCCAGCCATGGCACCTCCTGTGTCAAACAGCATCCAGCTACTCATTAATGCCAACAACTGCGTTCCAGGTGCGTGCCATAGCTCAAAGCAGCTGATGGGAAGTACCATGTCATATCAGCCGTGCGTGCTCCTGCTCCACTTGGAACCACTCTTCCACCCCTTCAGGACAAAACCCTGCCTTTGGGCATCTCTCCAGTCTTCTTCCTTAACAAAACTCTGCTACAGTGACAATGCTCCCTCTTACATACTTGCCATCTCTTCCAGGATTTCAGTACAAGAGAAGCTATTCATTATTTATATGGAACTAAGCTTTCTCCATTCATTTGAATGACTGTTTCAACCGTCTCTTATGATTTATTAAGTATTTGCAATGTTTTTCTTTGTCTTTGTTATATTATCTTAACGCAGAAGTATCACTCTGAATGGGATAGTTTCCACTCTCTTCCCAAGGGGACATAACAGAGCAATATAACATCTGCGTTGATTACCTTATGGTGAAACCTTTGAATGTGTGGCTTCTTTATTCATGGTTTCTTGAGTACGCCCATGTGTAATTTCTAGATGGCAGTCCTGCCTGGTCTAACCAGGCCAAGTTAGGCCATGCTGTGAAAGGTGGTCCCCACAGAAAGCACACTTTAAGTACAATCCTGGATGTGCCATGCCTACCCATGTGACGGCTATTCAATCCACTCATACGCAGTAAACCTTGCCCTGCATGTGGTGGCTCCAGTCTTATTGTGCATGTGATGAAGGGCCCTGACAAGTTATCCAGATTCAGGCTTCTCCGATTCTTAAGACATGTCTGACTCTGGGCACCTACGTTAATATTATATGTGGCATTCTAGCTGCCTGAGCAAGGGCACTAATCGCAACAAGATCTTCCAAAGGGAATTTGGTCCTGTTCAATATATTCATCAATGACCTGGATGAAGGGATAGAGTGTACCATCAGCAAGTTTGCTGATGACACAAAACTGGGAGGAGTGGCTGACACGCCAGAAGGCTGTGCTGCCATACAGCGAAACCTGGACAGGCTGGAGAGTTGGGCAGAGAGAAACCTTATGAGGTTCAACAAGGGCAAGTGTACAGTACTGCATCTGGGGAGGAACAACCCCATGTATCAGTACAGGTTGGGGGCTGACCTCCTGGAGAGCAGCTCTGTGGAAAGGGACCTGGGAGTCCTGGTGGACAACAGGATGACCATGAGCCAGCAATGTGCCCTGGTGGCCAAGAAGGCGAATGGCATCCTGGGGTGCATCAAGAAGAGTGTGGCCAGCAGGTCGAGGGAGGTCATCCTCCCCCTCTACTCTGCCCTGGTGAGACCGCATCTGGAGTACTGTGTCCAGTTCTGGGCTCCCCAGTTCAAGAAAGACAGGGAACTGCTGGAGAGGGTCCAGCAAAGGGCAACAAAGATGATTAGGGGACTGGAGCACCTTTCTTATGAGGAAAGGCTGAGGGACTTGGGTCTCTTTAGTCTAGAGAAAAGAAGATTGAGGGGGGATCTTATTAATACATACAAATACTTAATGGGAGGATGCCAGGGGGATGGGAGCAGTCTTTTTTCAGTGGCGCCCAGTGATAGGACGAGGGGTAATGGGCATAAACTTGAATCTTCTCGGTGGTTCCCAGTGACAGGACGAGGGGCAATGGGCACAAGTTGGATCATAGGAAGTTCCATTCCAATACACAGAAAAACTTCTTTACGGTGAGGGTGACAGAGCACTGGCACAGGCTGCCCGGGGAGGTTGTGGAATCTCCTTCTCTGGAGATTTTCAAAACCCACCTGGATGCAGTCCTGAGTAATGTGCTCTAGGCAATCCTGCTTTAGCAGGGGAGTTGGACTAGATGATCTCTAGAGGTCCCTTCCACCTCTGAAGATTCTGTGATTCTGTGATTCTTTAGTTTAGAGAAAAGAAGATTGAGGGGGGATCTTATTAATGCTTACAAATACTTACAGGGAAGGTGCCAGGGGGATGGGAGCAGTCTTTTTTCAGTGGTGCCCAGTGATAGGACAAGAGGTAATGGGGCACAAGCTTGAACATAGGAAGTTCCGTCTTAACATGAGGAGGAACTTCTTTACTTTGAGGGTAGTGGAGCACTGGAACAGGCTGCCCAGAGAGGTGGTGGAGTCTCCCACTCTGAAGACATTCAAAACCTGCCTGGACACCGTCCTGAGCAACCTGTTGTAGGTGACCCTGCTCTGGCAGGGCGGTTGGACTAGATGATCTCCAGAGGTCCCTTCCACCCCTGACCATTCTGTGATTCTGTGAATTGGAAGCCTCCATTTTAGGAAGACATCTAAAACAGGTGTTGTCGTCAAAACATGAACACTTGAGCAGGTGATTGAAAATCAGGCTTTTCAAAGCTCAGCCATGGTACCCATCTAAATATGGTAGCATCCCAAACAACCAGCGTTAAAAAGCATGCAGCTGCTCAGAAATAATTTGCAAACATAGAGCAAGTCCACAAATGCAGATGTCTGACCTAAACCCAGCTGAGATTGCATCATTCTTCTAATTCTCAGGCCAGCAATAACACATATAGCAGCAGGGGACATAGCTGAGACACCTTTCTGCAATTTCTAGGCCAGGTGCCACAGCATGAAGGGCAGGTTATATACTCCAAGGACCCAGAGAGGAATATGTTTCCCTCCTGTTTCAGGACACTCATGAGAGACCTCCGGGGAGCTATGCTAGATCCTTTCTAGTTTACACAGCAGGATTTATTTTGCTATGTCTCACTGTACTGCTTAATTATCCAATAATTAATAAAGAGAAGGGGATGAAAGAAATCAAATGGCTTGACCAGCTCAGTGAGACCTATGCACACAAATGACTTACTGAATCATTATTTTCCTATACTAACCTCTCCCCAAGAGACAGCAGTGACATGCAATTTATGGTCAAACCATTCAGGCTGCTCTTGATCCCGCTTAATCTTTGGGTGCAACCTTCTGATATGCTGGGGGTTGTTTTTTGAGGACAGGATAAATTAAGTCTCTTCAGGAAGGGTGTCAGGTTTTTTCCTCTTGGGGAGGAATTAACGGATTCCCGCCAGCAAAGGATCTTAACTCGGAGGCACACTTCATATTGCCTACTGTTGGGGTCAAACATTTCTCAGAGCTCTTCATGCTTCAGTGGGTGTCCTGGGTCAAGCTCAGTCGGGGATAGTGCTGTTATGATTATTACTTCTCTGTCTAGGTTAGATTTTTCCATCTCGGTGAACTCACCTTGGATTTGGTTTTGCAAAACAGCAGGAGTGCTCTTGGCTGTGGTCAGTACTCGGGCTTGCTGTTCAGACTATGCAAATCAGGATTTGTAAATATACCCTTCAAAATAGCTCTGCAGCTGTGACTTTGGAAGGTGGAAGAATGATTTTCGCTTCCCTTATTGCAATGGTTTAACTTTATGTGTTTTGGTAATATCAGTAGATGGAGTCAAATCAAGACCACATGCCACATCCTCCTACGTATAACACCTGATGTAATATGATGGCGAATAATAATTAGCCGTCTTAGTTGAATTAGAGACAGGGAACAACTCTGGTAAAGATGTTAACAAGTGTGGTCACTGGAAAGCTTACCATGCTTTCCTGGTCTGTTTGTTAGTCCTTACAATCATAGAATCATAGAATGGTTTAGGTTGGAAAGGACCTTGAAGGTCATCGAGTTCCAACCTCCCTGCCATAGGAGGGACACCTCCCACTAGATCAGGTTGCCCAAGGCCACGTCCAACCTGGCCTTGAACACCTCCAGGGATGGGGCCTCAACAACTTCTCTGGGCAACCTGTTCCGGTACCTTACCACCCTTAAAGTGAAAAACTTCTTCCTAATGTTTAATCTAATCCTGCTCTCTTCCAGTTTAAAGCCATTCCCCCTCATCCTGTCACTACATGACCTAGTAAAAAGTCCTTCCCCAGCTCTCTTGTAGGCCCCCTTTAGGTGCTGGAAGGCCGCAATAAGATCTCCCTGGAGCCTTCTCTTCTCCAGGCTGAACAGCCCCAACTCTCTCAGCCTCTCCTCATAGGAGAGGTGTTCCAGCCCTCAGATCATCTTTTGTGACTCTCCTCTGGACACGCTCCAGCAGGTCCATGTCCTTCTTATGTTGAGGACTCCAGAGCTGGATGCAGTACTCCAAGTGGGGTCTCACCAGAGTGGAGTAGAGGTTTAATAATAAGCAGTTTATTTTTATCAAGATTCTTGACAGCATGGTAGATTCACTAGTCTGAGGCATTTTGCTCGGAGATGGCCTTTTACTTTGGGATTTCCTTGTCCATAAAATCCAGAACAGAGACTATGTATAGCTATCTCTGAAGCAGTCAAGAGAGTCTCCTGAGGAAGACTCATTTCAGTTCAGCCATGACATGGGGGAGATGGGGGTCAGCTGCAGGTGGGACCATCTCACCTAGCACAGATAGTGCTGCTGCTCTGGCTGCTGTGGAAGGGGACAGGAGTGGACGAGAAGGTATATCTCCATTTCCACCCTTTTCACTGAAGGGAGCCTGTGTGCAAAGCATCCACACACACACTGGATCTTGGATATCAGAACTTTTCCCTCGTTCAAGTTCTCATTTTTTAGCAACAGCTTGTAAGAGGCAAGAGACAAAGCATTTGCAGAAGTTCCACAGTTTAACGATCTCCAGGGCTTAGAATATGTGCTGATCTCACTCACCTGAGCTTGTACTTTAGGGAGTGCTCTGTAAAGGTGTATTTCTAATTACAGTGGTGTGTAAGAGTGACTTTTTTATTTATGATTATTTGTTTTACTTATGAGCTTAAAAATACTTGTTTTGTTTAGTCAATCAATCTACTGAGAGCAAAGGAAGATGCAACAAGCAATTTTTAAGGTGTTCCAGTTCACCGCGAGCAATAGCAGGACTTTCTGAGATGTTTCTTTTTCCGAAGTTCTGGAGAGGAACACTGCTTAAACAAGATCTCTTACCCAAGTTCTTGGTGAAATACAAACATCTGATCCTTTCCTTAAGCCTGTGACTGAAAATAACCATGCTACTCTGTATACCTTGGAAACAATGAACTTTTATATAATCTCTTATAGTAAGTGACAAAAATATGTTAGGAAACAAGATGATGAAGAATCTCTTTCACAAGAAGCACTTTATGGGGTTAGATGAATAACCGTTGTTACGCTGAAACTAGTAGCATGAGGAATAACCTATAAACTCTATCTGGAGAAACGTGAGTCATCACTCAAAACTCGCTTCACTGAGAACAATTTTACTTTGCCCTCCTCAGCTTCCTCTTTGAAAGCTCTGATAGATTCACATACCAGGGAAGCGAAAAAATGCTATTTAACTCATTGCTTCCTAAGTATATATTTCTTTTATTGTCGAGATGTGACTGAATTTCATAATCAGAAAGGAAGACTCAAAAATGAATGAGTTCTGTTTGTACTTTCCTTCGGATACATTCTTGTTACAATTTTTTAAATAACAGCATGGAGGGTGGCGAAGCTGCAGTCGGGTGGTCTTCCCATTGATGTGGACAGTATCAGAGGCACCTGTTGGCAAAGCAACAAATACCAGGCTCTAGCAAAAGATAACACTTTCCCATCTATCTCCTGCTGAGCTGAATGGCAAGACCATTGCCTCTTGATTGCACTGGCAAAACCTAGTAGCCTGCGCCTGATTTTTAACCTGGCTGGCACAATAAAGATTCAACAGCACAGAACTGATGAGCGGGCAAAGGAGGCGGCAAATATGAAAGGCATTAAAGTGTACATTATCAGAACAAAAGCATCCCAGTCTAACCCTAAATTGTTTGGTTACATTAAAAAAACCCACCTCTTACTCATGACTGCAAGTAAGTTTGTCTTACTTGGCTGCAGTAAGTTTGTCTTTTGCATGCATAATTTAAATCTTGGCCGGGGCAGCCTCCCAGTATGTTTGATTACAACCATTTAAATATTTCCATAGAAAGATGAGTTTTGCAAGGCTGGGTAGGATTGTGCTCACATCTCTGAACTTTCCAGTTCCTTCCTATTGCTCGTGTTGTTCTTTCTGAATATATTTGGCAATGTCTGTTGCTATCTGCATTGAAACGAGTCTTTTATTTACACTCCTGAGTTAAACTATTTACAGAGTAAAGCGTAGGCTCTCATTTTCTGAGGCAATCTCTCTATTTGCTGGTGGGAGGAAAAGCCTCAGAAAAGTTTTTTCTTCACTGATAGCAGGCATAGATTCAGGGGGGATATGTCAGCAGCCTGAAGTTCTAGACTAAAAGCAAATTCTATTTTCTCCAAACAGGGTTTTTTATTGCTTGGGGACAACAAACATGATCTGTAGTAATATCTATGCAGTCCACCTACCTCACTTTTCGTCCGTTAACACACCCAATAATAGTCACCACCCAAATGTAGTCAATATATCACCATCATCTGGCATAAACAGAAGGCCAGACACTGCATGCCTCGCTCAGGCAAATTTCCAATGCAAGTCAACAGCAACTTAGACTGAGAAAGGAGCGTAGGATTAAAGACAGTGTTGAAGCCAAAAGTTGCGTATATTAATGTACACACATACACGTGTACCGTTCCATAAAACAAACATATTTCTTGGAAACATGAGCAGTACTCAGAATGAGAGTGAGATTGCTGAAAAGCCCAGCTATGACTTTAGTTGCATCTCTCATGATCAGGGAAAAAAAAAAAGGACCCTTGCAATCCCAGACTGATGCATTTGAGCTGGTTAACACCCTCAACCCTGTCATGCTCAGCATCTCCTCCCTCCTGCTGAGATTCTGGGACTAAGGAAGTCAGGTGAAGAAGCAAAGAAACACCTCAAGCCTGCCAGCAAGTTCCTGGGAGAAGCAAGCTGCTCCTCAACACCTGTCACACAGCATCTTATCAGAAAAGATTATCATCCCTTTCCCATGCTTGTTTGACAAAGGCAGGAGCTAATCCCTACACCATCTCATAGCCCCAACAGCTAAAAAGGAGTATAAATCAACATATCAAGGATTGGAAATTTTTTTTCAAACTTAACTGGTACATAATCCTAAATGGACTTCTGACTTTTCCCATTATATAAATAACTTCACTTCTTGAGCTATTTTTTTTATAATAAAGAAAAAATTATTCAACCAATTCAACCTTTTGGCCACTTTGGATAGCAGTTAAATTCTGCTCTTAACCACTCTCTTCTACAACTGATCTGGAGTAAATCTACAGAAGTTAAGAGCTAATGCAAATTTGCTGTGATGTAAATGAGAGAGACACTGTCCTGCTAAAATTAGATTTTCCTATCATTGATTTGTTACATATATCCTTTAATTTAGGGAAAAAAAAAAAAAAAAAGAGTTGGAGAAGGAGAAAGACCAAATTATGATAGAAACAAAGCTCCACTGTCATGGGCGGTAGAGGCAGCCAGAGGTGACAGCAGAGTATATGGGCAGTGCCAAACTCTGGCAGGAAGCAAAGATATACAAAGGTGTTTTTTTTTTCTTCCAGAAAAAAAAAAAAAAAAAAAAGAAAAAAAGAAAATGGAAAAGGAGACACTGAAATTGAGGGGCTAGTTTCACTTTCTGCAACACTGACAGACTTTAAGCACTTGTGACAAGGTTTCCAGCCTAGAAGCCAGGCTGAAGTGTCTCTCAGGCTTTAAACCAAGTCAGCTGGGACATTTCCAAGAACAAGGATAGGGGAATAAAAAACCACCAGAAGGCCTCCTCCTCCCACTTCTGCTTAAAATACCAACAATGTTTATCTACAAGAGTTCAAGAAGCTTCAGCTGAATGTGGAAAAATTTCCAGTTAGAAAAAGCAGTGTGATCTTCCAGCAAAGTACCTTCCCATTACCCATGCTGACCATCACTTTGAAGCGGATGGATATGCAGCAGTCAGGTATCAGCTCTTGCTTTTAGAGAAGCCTGAGGGAAATGACAGGGGATTAACTGGTGATGAAAGGGCAGAGAAACTGAAAACTGGCAAATTCGTGCCAGGATGGGGGGGCATGGAGTGGAAGGGAGACAAAACAGCTGGGAGGACAGCGAAAAGGCCAGCTGGCAGGACAGGAGCAGGCAGGGGTCCATCTGAGGGAAGGAGAAGGGTCCACGTCACAGCACTTTCAACTGCTAGAGCCTCCCCAAGTATCCAGTCTCTAGCAGCCCAGGAGCACAGCATGCTCCCTTTTCAGCTTCCCTCACCTCCTTCTCTGACGGTTGCACTGAGCAGCTCCACACAAACTCAGTGAAAGCTCTGCTCGCAACCAAAATGTGTTATTTCTCATAATCCAAGAGTCGCTGAGGTGGGAACGCACCTCTGCAGAACCTCTAGTCCACCCAGGGTCAGGTGGAGCGGGGTCCTCAGCTCTGCCACCAGTTGGATTTTGAGTATCTTTAAGGATGGAGACTCCATAGCCTCTTCCCATGTTCAAACTGATTATTTAATGCAAAGCAATGGGAAAAATCAGACATCGGAACTCCCAAAGATGCAGCACGTTGGCCTTCAGCTTCCCCTGAAAAAAAAAAAAAGGGGGGGGGTGGGAGTCAAACTTTGCCTGTTGCACCTTAGTGTAACAGTAAATAAAACTATGTTGAATATTATAGAAACAAGCAGCAGACCAAAAAAAAAAACCCACCAATTTTATAACCTTTAACCTTCTGGTGTTTGAACTTTTGAAATAATACCAAATTATTTTGCATTAATATCAGTTTAGGATTATTTTTTTTTCTTTTAACCATATGAAGGAATCATCCACTCTTAAATTAAGTAGTGATAGAAACTACTGTAAAGCAGGTTATTACCTTTAATTAATACTAGCACTATGCTTACACTTAAAAGAGGACAAAAAAAAGACCACAGTGCTTAAAACACTACATATCTCACCTGCAGCAGCTTAAAATCACATGTGTGATGAAGTCACTAATTCTTTACCAAGAGAGAACAAGGAGTGAAGAGAGGAGTGAGACCCAAAGTATAAGGGAACGGACAAGCAAAAGGATGCCATTTTTACAGTGTCATGGAGCAGCAAGTTGGGACGAAATCCCACGAGAGAACAAGACTGAAGAGATGCTCTACTGTCATTTAATTATGTAGCTGATTAGCTAGCAAAACAGAAGTATAATTTCTGGCTTGATAGGCGCCGGTCGGGTCAGGGCTGGGATGGTGTGTGCTCTGCGTGTTGAGACAGCGGTGCCTTTAATGTTCGTGTGTCTGGCCTCCCGTACTTAACTGGAAGAAGAGAGCTGGGTATTTCTGTAATGTTGCTGCGTCTTCTTTTCTCCATAAGTTGTGCTGGGATTAGGTTTTACAGAGCTGTATGTTAATTTACTTTCGGCTATAAGTTGATAGCGTGCTCTTGACATAGTCCTTGTTGTACGCGCGGGGTTAATTCCCCAAATGCCTTCGGTGTTTGTGTCCTCCTTTGTGCTTGGCAGTCGCCGTCCCCAGGAGTCCTACCTGCGCAGGCAAGAGATTAAAACAGAAGGCAGGATGGGGTTTTGGCAGCAATATTCAGCCCGTGTGCCGCGGTGTCCCGAGTGGCTCTGATTCCCTTCTCCCACCTGTAGACCGGAGCGCTCCTCCGGTGACAGCACAGGGAGACAGAGGGAGCAGAGAGGGTGGCAGCTGGAGCGGACTGTGGGAGCAGCTGAGATAGGAAACTGGCCCCGGCACGGGCAAGGATGTTACCAAGTGCTTGTAAACCGAAGCTGTGCCATATGTGTGCATGGTGGGTCCCCCTCTTAAAAGCATCACACGCGGTTTCTTTTCTTATATCCCTCGAGTATAAAACCGAGCAAGCCATTGCAGAGATTAGCAAACCTTCTGAGAAACCTGCTCCGACTTCGTGCTCTTGTTCTCTGCTGCAAATGT
This sequence comes from Charadrius vociferus, assembly GCF_000708025.1. Taxonomy (NCBI): domain Eukaryota; kingdom Metazoa; phylum Chordata; class Aves; order Charadriiformes; family Charadriidae; genus Charadrius; species Charadrius vociferus. Next base: position 1,160,652 of record NW_009647763.1, on the reverse strand, counting down.
TGCCTCCAAAACTAAATACGTAATGACAGAATCTGCTCCCATTTAAATCCACAGCAAAACTTCCAGATCCCGGCAGGAGGGAGTGTTCTTCTTACCCTGAATGCTCTTGAGTAGCACTTAAGTACCGTGTCTCGGTTAACTCTTTTAACAAACTACTCTGTTACGCATCAGTGATTTTGAGTGACTTTCAGAGGTACCAATGCCAGCTTCTTTTTAGGTAACTGACCACATCATTTTCATCTTATTTAAGTCAGCTGATCATCAGTGCAAGTGTTTTGGAAAATCTGTATAACTGGCATTCACTTGCCCTTTAAAAAAAAATAAATAACATTTGATTAATACTGTTTTTGCTTCCAAAGATGGTTTAGAAAAATATCAAGGGAGTTATGCTGTTTTTGTCTAATGGTTCAAGGGAGAAAGGAATCTGTTTGTACATTCCTGAGGTTGTAGCTGGACATAATTTCAGGTTTTTTGTTGACAGTCAGCAGCACGGAAAGGAGAGCCGTGCCCTTCACCGAAAGCTTAGAGCTTCCATTTTTACTTCCTTTAGTGTGGGACAGTCAAACTTGTTTTAATTCAGCCTATCAGGATTATGCTAATAATAAAAAAAAAAAAAAAAAATGAGGTGCAGAACTGTCATAGCAGTGCTCCTGTTCTTTCTCCAAAGTGAAGTGATAGGTAGAGGAGTCCCTTTTGGGTACTTTCTTCCATCAGAAGAAGCCTTGGTTGCCAGTGGCGAGCAGATGCAGTCCTGAAAATACTGCAGTTACCCTGGGGGTTTCATCTGTTGCTGGAATAGGAACAGATTATACTGGGGCCCAAGTGCCATAGAAAGCGGTTTTACAGCACGACTTCACAGACTACAGTTCTTGCATTTTACGGGATCTGTGCTGTGCCTGTCCCTTTGGGACCTCTTGTTGACTTCCTTTTCTGAACTCCGTGGCAGCCACATTTAAATGCTAACTTATAGTTGGACCTTTGTGAAATATCGAGCAAAACACCTTTTGTTTTCACTGTGGTGTGTTAGTGGGTGCAAAATCCTTACTGGATTACATTTACTGCTTCAGCGGTCTCTGACTGCATTCTGTCCTGGGGCACTGCCGTTCGATGACCTGTGCCCACCTGATGGGCTGTCTGAGCGTTGCCTGGTTTTGCACAGGACAAAAATTTCACTTGTCGCTGCACTTCAGTGGGATTTTTATAAATTGGCGTTTCACTTGCCATTTAAAAATCTGTACTCTGGAACAAATGAAAAAGCACAGAAAATGGAATAGTAAATGGAAAAAAAAAGGAAAATTAATTGTTTAATCAACAGGCTGAAGAAATGTAGCGTGTTCCTCTTTACCACATGCGAGATGTTACCAATTTTTGCAAGAGACTCATAAGAGTAGGAGGGAACATCTTGAATTTTGGAAGTAGTAGAATGATAATCTATTAATTTTTCAAGCTCCATCTTAAGTCCTTCCGCATACTCTTAGTGGAGGTCTCCCTACCCACATTCTTCTGCAGTTAGAGAAACCTTAGAATTTCTGGCCCATAGAGTCCAGTCTCTGTCCTGTAGATCTATACAGAAGAAAGAATGCCGTGGATACTACAATATATACTTATTCTCAGGAAAGGGAAATGAGCCTCAATGCTGTACTGCAAAAGCAGAAGGAATTTGATATATATAAGGCATGTTTGCTATTTTTGTTCAGGTAAGGCATGTGATCTGGAAGCAAATCTCTCAATCATTTAACTTACTGTGCTTTTGTCTGTATTGTGACGCAGCCTTGGAACTGGATTTCTTTTGGGTGAAGCTGCCCTGGAAGATGTGCTCCATCAGTATTTCTAAAGCAAGTAGAGCTAGTCCAATGTTAAAAAGAAAAAAGCCTGAATTGTGTATGGTGTGGACAAGATTTTCTCAATACCAACATTCTCTTGTAACAGACCTGCTCATATTGAATTGCATTACTCACAAACGTAGGCATAGCCTTAGATTCCGCTGGAGTTGGTATGTGGCTCTACCAAATACATTTCTTATGATGGGATCTTGAAAGCTTCCCCCTTTTAACGTTTTCTAATAGTTGCATAAGTTGCTTGGTCTGAATTGACACACCTGATTTGATGTCCTTGTTTCTCATCTTCCACTTTATCCTATTTTTACTAATAAATAGATCTACATTTTCAGAAGCAGCTTCAGGCCTCCCTTTAAGTAAATTTCTTTCACAGTTACTAGAATGCTGAAATGTACAAAACATCCTTTTTGATCAAGATGATGTTCTGGGAAACACAGAATAAAAGGTTAAAAGGGGTCATGGTGTGGGCTTTGCAGTTAAGCCACTGAGCTGGAATTCAGGGATCACACTGATGCCCAGACATATTTCATCGTCTTAAAACTATCCAGAAGGCAGGCAGTATTCCAGTGCTAATCATCCACATCCTTTCCTTCTTGAATACCCACAGTGAATACTTAAGAAGGCTTCCTGATGTCAGCATACACACAGTGCTTTAAAAACTTAAAGTCCCTGCATGGATGCTGCTCCTGGATTTGAGAGGAGGGGAGAGACTGCTGTTTGCAATTCACTCCCTCTGAAAACTGGGCCAGCAAAAGCAACTTGCTCAGCTTATCTTGGTAGAAACAAAGCCTGAACAACCACTTTTATTCCTGCATGCATACACAGTCTTTGAGCACCAGTCATAATTCGTGAAGGACAGAAGTGAAATGCTTGGCTCTGAGCTGAACAGTGCTGAGATGTTTAGGTGTTGACAGAAGGTGATTTAAGGTACATTTTGGATCTGTTGCATTGACACAGCCAGTAAGTATTAGCTAAAGTACTCAATGGCATCCTGAGATGTCAGGTTATTTCATGTATAAGTCAGTATAAGTTTAATACATGCAGCATGCATGTATTAAACAGGGTAATCACCCTGTGGATATACTCTTCGATGTCTATGGCCTGGGAAGTTTATAGATTGCACTCAAAGTGATGGCTGTACGTTACCCAAACGCTGTAAGAGCTCACAGAAAATCGTCGTCGTTGATTAGCTAAATGATTCAAAGAAGAAAAAAGATGTTCATGCAACAGTAGAGATGAGAAAAGCAGTGGCAAAAAATATTGTAAAATGTAATGACTTCTGAACTCTCAGAAAATGTGACAGTTTGGTGCACATAGTATTTTGTATTACCTAGTACATGGCTATATACTCAGCAGGATTGATCTGTGCCCTGGTGGTTGGCTTTGCTTACGATTTCCACAACTTGACAAATTCTTATTGCCTGTTAACTAGGAATAGAAATGTTAAAGGAGGTAGTTCATTCTATAGAGAAACTTTGAATGCTCTTGGGATTTGTGATTAAAGTCCAGAGCTTAGATGTGTGTTGCTGTTCCCCATGCGAACGTTGGTTCACCATTGTAGCTGGTTACCTTACCCTTCTGTGGCTGTTGTCCTCTAGTGGCCTTTACAGTCTTAATTCCAAAAGAAGCGAGTGGTTAGGATTACTCAAGTCATTTGTATGTGTGGTTCCAGTTTATGTTTATTTTTATAGTTGTGGCTTGTACAGATTGATTTCTGCTGATTGATATCTCTCCAAGAAGTGATGTCGATTATCTGCAACTACAAGATTAATAGCTGAGCAAGAGAAAAATCACCTTTTATTAGCCAATCAGGAGCTCCCATATTTTAAGCAGCTTAGCTCTGTAAGAGCCTGAATTCTGGAAGCCAGACCCATCTCTGGACAAAAATGAGGTTTTATTAGAGAGCTGTGTTTAAAAGATGTGCAGATCTGTTTGTGCTTTATACTTGGTGTACCAGTAACTTGCAGGTTTTTATCCACTGCTCATCCTATCTTGAAAACAGCACAGTAAAATCAGAATACAGTAGATAAGAAAGAAAAGGAAATAAATTGTAGGACTGGAGGTATCGGGTAGTTTACATATGAAGAGACTAAATAAACTGTATCTCTTTCTCATCAAAAACAGAGTACTTTTGCTGTCTGCCTAGCTACTGCAAAAGCATTTTAAGGTCAATGAAGGGTCTTTTCTTCCTTCCTTTATACCCCAATACCTTGGGTTATATCTCACCTGATAGCTTAGCTATTTTTCAGCCTTCCATTTTCCACTTTCATTTCTGTGATGGGAACAGGAATGTGTCCAAAGAGAAGTAAGAGAAGAACAACGTTGCTTCAGGAAGTGCAAGGAATGTACATGCTGCTACCAAGATTTATGCGTTTGAGCTTAATCACACTTCATGCATAAAAACACACATGAGTGGGTATTACAGCTCTTAGATGAAAGGGGTTAATTTATTTCCTAATGGTTTCTTAAAGGCTGGAGGGAGCAGTTGAGCTAGTATTTATTATTGCATCTGCTTTGCAGAAGACCACTTCTCTTGGCTTTCCCTGTCTTTTCCAAAAGTATATCAATATCCTGCTGTTAGTGGGCACTCTAGTCAAAATAGTAGAGGATATGGCTCAGAAGCACTGAAAACTGACTGAGGCACGTGTAATTGCTGACAGGGCTTTTTCCCACTGTAAGAAGGTAGCAGACAGACACAGAAGTATAGTCCTGAGTCTAAATCAACTTGTAGTAGCTCAAACATGACGGAGAGCTAGCTCCTCCATCAGCCCAGGTGGTGGTCAGGCTTCCTCCTGAGCCCATCAACCTGTGGTGGCTGTTCCCTTGAACGTCAGCGACAGCGCACTGTCCCTTGGATGTAGCTGTTCGTGTTACTGCCTTCAGTGCCATTTCTGACAGTCTTTCATAACTTCCATGTAAAAGACATAGATGATTATGCTGAATGACTTCCTCTGTACAGCAAATCTATAGGCGGGTAAATGAGTCTAAAAATCATGACTGGTGGTTTTAACAAAAAATGCCTGTTGCGTACAGGAAAGATAGTACAAATACTACTAAACCTATAATTAGATACTGACTTGTTCATCTCTGAAATTACTGTGGGACACTCTGAACAGTCATACCGTGCCTCAAAACACGCCAGCCTGCACCTGACAGGAGACCAACAGAAATGGGCGGGTACGCCGAGAAACCTGCATTATTTGCGAGTTTTCTACAGGCAGTTGCTTCCCAAAGGCGCTTAAGTCCTTGATCATCTGTGGAGAGCAGCGTAAATGTGGGGCGCGAGAGGGAAAGGTAATTCTGCGAGTGCTGTGAGTAGCAGAGATGCTGAGCAGGCTGCCTCTCTTCTGTCGGGGTATCACCCGCTGGTCTCCAGCACCGTATGATCAAACCGCAAGAGCTCAAACCTAGAGCCATGCTGGCCGTCCCACGGGGTGAACTTGAAATTGCCTCTCACCATGTACAAGCACTGGCTGGGGACTAGAAATGGGCCCTTTATGGTCGTTTGGGCAGGGGTGGCTGTGTGACCCCATCAGCCCAATTGCCTGTGAGAGATGAGGCATTGCAGGCTTGCTAGGAGCGTTGGTCCTTCTTCTCACATCTCTGCAGAAGGTGGTGTCTGACGTGCATTTTTTGAGGATTGCCTTTCCCGCAGAAATGAAGGCATACGCTCACCCTCCATTAACATCACACTCAATCTCCTGGCCAAAGGAAAATGTGGATTCAGAAGACGGGATTTCACTAATTAATTTGGACTCCAAGAAAAACAAAATCCCTTCTCTAGCCAAACCATCAGTAGGTCAGAGAGCAAGGAGCAACACCTGTGAGGCAATAAATATAATGTTGTCATTTCTAATTGGACTGTTGTTGCCTAATAGATATTAGCCAGCACCAAATGATGAAAGCCAAAACTCATTTTTGCATAGGTTATGTGTAAAAAATAGATATTTTATGTAAGGATGGATTAGGAGTATTTCAAAATGTGGTGTGTCAGGATTCAGCTGGTAACTGTCACATAGCATAATTTTTACAGTATTTCAAGCAGAAAGCTTACTTTACCCTTGGGTATTTTGAAAAACAAACATAAGATGTCAGAGGTGTTCAAATTTAGCTTTCATTTTCTTGGCTGTTAGGTTGTGGTTGATCTAAGTAGTAATAAATTGGTAATGCTAAACATGTTCTAGAGAGAAAAGAAAATCCTCAAAATTAAATGCCGGACATTTGGGCTATTTTTAATATTTTATGTAATTTCAAAACATCTTTTAAGCAGCTATTCTGTCATGAAATTGTGTCAACACTGGGATTTGAAAATTAATCTAGTTCTTTTTGACAAAAAATGTTTTTGCATTCCAAACTTAACAAAAACTCATTCAATTTGATAATTAAAAAACAAACAAACAACAACAAACCAAACACAAAACACCTCTGATGGGTTATGACTCTGAAAGCCTTGAAGAGGTTGTAAGTAATTTTAGACCAGCACACTTTGAATTTCACTCACCTTGCTTCAAGCCGGTATTGATTACTCAGAATTAATAGAAAACATACCTACAATAACTTTCTCTTGTTGGCATGCATCAAGGAAGGGTTTTTGCAGCAGGGCATGGTTAGGTAGTACGAGCTCTACTCTTGCACTTGCAAACCTTCAACACAGTGGGAAGAAAATTCAGTTTATTTTCTTTCTGTCATACAAATTCGCAAAAAGGGATTCGCCCTCTCCTAGCAAACCTTCAATGGACCGGGAAGACTTTTCCCTCTTTTCTGAAGTTGCTTCTTTCTGGACTGACTCTGAAATGTTCTTTGACCACTATTCTCTGTAGGGGTGTTTTTGTAACTTAGGACATGGTTTAGAGAAATAAACGCAAGGCTTGACGTGGAGGAGGAGAGCATGTTAGGGCAAGCTGCAGCTTCAGTTCCTCCTCTGTATCTCTCCTATTCTTTTTTTCCACTCACTCTCTTTCCCCGAATGACCTCCTCAGGTTCACCTGTTTCCGATGGCAGCCTGCCTGTTTCTTCAAAAACAACCCCCACGTGTCCCAGTCTTGTCCTTCTCCCACGTTTCCCCACCTCTTCTCTCACGCTTTTCTGTCTGCTCCACCACCTGGTCTACAGCGAGTCTTATGACTCCGTTGCTGTCCCCATCTTTCTCTCCCCTCTGCCCCTCCTGAACAGGGAGCAACAACGGGCTCCTGTTCTGGGAGAGCAAGAGTGTGCTTTGTGGTTACTTCTCAGGCTCTGTTATGACTCAAACAGGAAATCACCTCCGTGCTCCTCCCCACATTCCCACCAGCACTGCTCGAGTCAAAGGGTTTCGTTAGCCCGGCTTCGTACCCGGTGGTCCCAGAGCTCCAGCGACCCACCAGGAGAAAGGCAGCTAAGCCGTAATGACTGCTTCTTCCTCTTTGTCCATCCTGTTGAGTTTGAGTCTAAAAGAATCAGCACAGAGAAAAACTTTCAAGCCCACTTAATTTAAAAAAAAACAAACTAATTTGTTTAAATTGTCGCCAAGATAACTAATACCAGGTTATGACATTTGCTAATGTGTATTCCTGGCTATGCTGGGTTTCCCTTCCTCTCTGTAAGTTCTGATCTCCAATTTTTGGCTTTCTTCCCCTGTTTACCACTTGGTGTGTTCCCTCACATTCCTGCATGGCCAGTCCCAGCTTGCTTGAGGCTGCAGATGTGCCAGAAAAGACAGCCCAACCCTCTGCTGGCGAGTGCCACTGAACATGATGCTAAATGGACATTTGTTCTGACGGAGTATGACCGGTTTTATGTTATGCTGAGGACATGTGTTTGAGGGAATATTTTTCACTGAGAAGAACATAACCATTGAAACAGATTAGCTGGAGCAAGGAGAAAAGAGCAAGAATTCCGTAAAAAATGAGGAGCAGCAGTATAGAAGGAGCAAGCAAGGTTTCGCAGGAGGTTGCTGGAAGTCACCTAAAGCTGAACAGAAAGACTAAAGAAAGGGCAGTGGCTTACAGCATCTCCAGAGCAAATGTTTGGTGGCGTAGATTGCTCCAAAGTTGCTTGAGGCTTCACTGGTGGGTCTAAGCTCCCAGTGGGAGAACATGAATCAGGGACTCAGCCTGTTTGAAAGGCTGCCCTCTCTCCGAGGTGTGTAAGTGTGGACTACATCCGTGGCCTTGAAGTGGTACCTGCAAACAGCAAGGCGTGGGGAGTGCCTGTGGCGTTGCCCATAAATTCAGTGCCCAGCACAAAGGAGCCACTTCCATTGGAGGTGCTCCCAAGGGCCGCTTTCATGTAAGAAAATACAAGAGCAATTGAAGCCAAAGTCTCGGTCATTCTCAGAAAAGGAGTTCCTTGTTTAAACTCTGAGATGACTGTAGGGGAGGAGTCCCTGATTTTACTGCTGTGGCTATAGGGAAAAGCTGTGTAGCAGTAAGGCTCACCCGATCTGTCTTAATGCTTTCTACATCACTCACTGTCTTAAATTATATCTTACAGTTGTCTAAAGAAGCACTGTGACCTTCTTTGACACTTTATTTTATTGGATAACTTGGTGTTTTCACCTGTGTAGCCATGCCACAGTAAAATACAGCAGATGATTGCTCCGCTTGAGAGCCGTGCAGTCAACAACAGTACTTACACAGAAGGAATGTCTGTGCCAACAGGTCAGCTTTCAGTGGGTGCCTTCTCCCTGCCCAGAACTATAGCCAGTGTACCAAAAAAAAAAAAAAAAAGAGAAATAAAAAGTCTGCATTTTTATGTATTTGTGTATTTTTATGCTTTGCAGGTGCTAGGTTATCTAACTCAAGTGAAAAGTTAACAATTCTGTTTATAGCGAGAGGGCGCAGGTCGTTGCAGCTGTATCTGTTCTGTAGCGCTGAGGTTAAACACAGCTGTTTGAGTTAGGCAGAGGTGCCTCTGAGCAGATAAAAAGCAGATACACTGAACAGATAATAGTTGCAACATGGAGATGACGTCTGTTTATATTTGTATTTGTATATATCTGTGTGTGTATGTATGTGTGTATAGGTAGATATGGAAAACGAAGTTTTGAGTAGTACTGATTTGAGCAAGGCACGTACCTGGCAGGGAGCTCTATGCAATCTAAAACTCACCATGTTTTTAAACCCAACAGACATTTTCATAAAGAGAAGATGAGGCACCTGCCATGCAGTCTTTTACTCATGTGAATAATCTCACTGACGTCAGTGGGTTTTTTCGCTCACACGTGAAGGTGTTTTCAGGCTAAGTCATGTCTATTTCGGAGAGTCTCACAATAGCTTATTCTAAGATCAGGACTTGGCTTTTCGTTGTGGTGGTGAAGTTTGCAAGCCTATATTATTACTGTCTTTCCAGTCCAGGTGTGCAGAGTCATAAAGATGTAAAGAATGATATTACTTGAGGTTTGATTTACAGCGTTTCCAAAGACAGTAATGAAGGCTCCAGGTTTTTCCGTGTAAGAAATAAAGTGACTTTGTTATACTGGGAAGTGATGACAGCTGTTGCAGACTATCATTAAGACAGACTAAGCCTAGCAAAGCAACATGTATGACTGATTTCTGCTCTCACGAAGGCCAGTACGAACTGAAAATACTCCATGTACCCCACGCCATTAATCCTGGTTAATGGAAATAAAATCGGAATGTAACTGGATATATTGTGTTTAAAGACGAGCTACAGAAATAAGCAGCTGAAGCGCATACTTGAGTCCTTTCCTGACTGATAACCATGGAACATACAAGCTCTACGTATGATCTATTTTCTATGCACACCTCCTGATATTACTGAGCATTGAATAGACATGAAGGACTTTGTTCTTACCTCTTCCTGGAGCAATAGAAGAGTATGGTGGGTTTTTTTCTTGTTTGACAGATGCAGAACTAAGGAATAAAAAACTTGCATGCTTTGTTTTAAGGGCAAATAGAAGCCTTTACTAAAGGGGCAAGAGCAGAACTAGAAACCAAATCTCTGCTTTTGCAGCTAATGGAAAGTTAACGGTCTCAGTCCCTCTGCCTTCCGAATCACGCTGAGCTGGGGGCAGGTGGGAGCACACAGGCGGTGTTGTAATGCTTGAGATCTTGTAAAGATACAGTCTGTGGGTTCTGCGTGCTGAGATTGGCTCATCTGCTGCAGTCAGTGTTTCTGTTTTGAAACTTCATTTACCACAGCAGAAACCACACTGGGAGGAGGGAAATTTAAAAAAAAAAAAAATTGACAAAAAACCACTTTTACATGTTACTAGTTTAAAAATATTTTAATGTAATAGGCAAATCCATGACTCTTGCTACATTAAAATGTCCTCAAGGAATATAAATGTTTTTGTGCAAGAATGGACAAATGTTGAAAGGTACAGGCAAACAAAAACTATTCAGAAAACCAATGGAAGTAATTTCCCTTGTCTGTGATGTGCTGGCTGCATGCAGCCAGTTCGATTTGGTGACTATGGATTAGCCTGATAAGCATTAGACATTTTTAAAGAAAAAAGGTGTGAAAAGTGATCTATTAGGGACGGTTTTAGCTGGCCTGTACCTGATCCAGTAGTACCCCTGCCAAATTTATTACTACACAGCGAGAAGCCAGATGTATAGGATATTATAAGAAGGCCTTTCGAAATGAGTCTGGTAGTGACCTTAAGAGATCACCCAGTCCGTCCTGCTACCCCTAGGCAGAATTAACTAAATTGGTGTTATTTCTGGTAGGTGTTTTTCTAATCTGCCCTTTGAAACATCCAGCAGTCTTCCCAGGTGACCAATCCTCTTGTTTCGCTCCTCTTCCCACAAGGGGTTACTCCCAATGACTCCTTTCCTGTTGAAACTGGACTTCATTCCTTTTCCTCCTTCTTCATGGTGGACGTGGAGGATACATTATCCTTCTGATTTAAAGACTTGCGGTGTTCCCAGCCACTCCTCCCTGGCCAAGGTACATCTCTGATAAGTTTAACTGCTGAGGAAGCAGAGATCAAGGCTGATGGGCTTGACCGCCATCTCCGCTGGGTGGAGAGAGATGCACGCGGTATGGTCCATCTGAACTAGAGAGATGAACCAACCTATGGAAGTGTTTATCTTCCTCTGCCTTTATGACCACTGCAAAGTAGATGCCTTGCTCAGAGCCCAACTTACTAGACACAAACATCTTCCTCATCTGCTGCTGTTTAAGGGCTAGAATTTTTTAAATCTTTCTTCCAGAGGTTTTTGGACCATGCAGTATATATTGTATTCTCCTTCAGACTCCATTTTATTCTTGAATCTCTCCTTGTTGGGCTTTTTAGTTTTTCCTCATTGTCTTTTAATGAGAAGCCTTTTATGGCTTTGATTCCCAGCAATCTAAGAAAATACCTATGTTGTATTTCCTCTTACTGGGTACGTGCAGCAGAACGTTTGTTTGTGCCTCAGGTCCTCCCTCCCTTTCTACATGGATTACCTGGTTGCCTTTCTCAGGGCTTGGGGCAGGATTGTGTGGCATCTGATTTTATTTTAATTTTTTAGTCCTTTCTTCACGGTTATTGATTATGCATTTGATGGGTTTCCTGTAGTCTCATACACTTTAGTGCTGGGATGTGGTACAAAGAATGAAACTTGATGCATGGATGATTTCTCATAGTCCACATAATGCTGGTTTTGGGTTGTTCTTCTTAGTAGCATGCACATTAGTGGTTTAGGAGCTTCTCTATTTTACTGAACAAATGTTGCAAATTTTAGGCTGTTTTCTTGGCTCTCTTGGGCAGTTTTATATTTACATTTTGATTAGTTTCACCTAAAGCAGTTGCAGAGGACATTTATTTTGGGGAAAATCAAAACCTTTTATTTTCTAGGTTCTGTATCTCCCACTTGGAAGCAAATGTTAGAATAAAACACATTCCTGGAGGTCGTCTTCTGCTGCTTTCACATCCCCTGGCAACCTGACACTTCTTTTGTTTCATTATAGCTGAGTCTATGATTTGAACTCTTACAAGATGACTGTCACTGGGCATTTTTGTGTCCAAGGGTTCAAGGAAATGGGACTTTCTACATACTTTTTGTAAATAAATAAGATTGCCCTGAGGACTATACCTGACGAAACTTGTTCTCTGACTAGAAAAAAATTGGAAAGCCACTGAACACTAGCTAAGTGCTAGAGATAAAAGAAAGCAATGTTAGAAATACCCTTCATAAATAGCTTTGTGATCTGAAGATACAGATGCAGGGATATACCACAGTTTGTTTTGAACATTAACATACAGCTACAGGCTTGGAAAACCCAGAGTTTGCACAGAGACAGTTTAAAGTAGTTGGTCTCTACAGAATTGCAAGGAGATTGCTTTAATAAATGTATTGAAGATAAAAGCTTTTACTGTTTGGCTCAAAGACAGCTAGAAGTCAGCAAGTTAATCAGGAAAATGGTGGTGACTTTTACTTACAAAAGCAACAATATGTTACATATACAGGAGGATGAACACTATTACTCTAGTAATAGTGAAATATATTAAAAAAAACCCCAACCTTCAGGTCCACTTGCAGAAGTAACAAAGGTCAAGGACTATTCACTTGGACAGGTTCCCACTGTTTGTGTTAATGTGTTTTATTTCCCTCTTTCTTTGTCTCTTTTTGTTATCTTAAGAACTAGAATTACATCCCTGGAGGAAGGGTTTAAAGGGCTTTGAAAAGTCCTGAAGAACCACAGAGTGACTCTTTCTCTTCCCTATTATGCTCTGGTGGCCACTCACAATGAGAAGCTCTTTCCCAGCAGCTGCAGCTTCAGTGCTGGTCTCAGGGTGGCTCCCATGGGTGCAGCTCTCATGGCAGGAGGTGCTGGGGATTGAGTCACGACTTGGAGCTTGGCATTCTGCCCCTGGGCCTCTGTTCTGCAAGCAGTTTAGCAATGTAAGCATCTCCATTAAATTTATTACATTAGGAGTATTAGGAAGACGTGAAACTGGGTTCTTAAGAGCCCCAGACTTGCTTGTTTATTCATTTCAAAAGCTAGTGCAACCAACGGCAATTTAGATGAGTGACCTAACAGTAGGTGTTCATTTTTGACTTTCTGGAGAATCAACATGGATGATCAAATGACGCTGGGGCTGTTGTGATCCTCCAGTCTGATTCTCCACTATGAAGTCACACTTCTGTTTGTAAAGCTGTATTTGCAGTAGACTCCGCTTGTCTTTTTAAAAACACCTGGTTTCATTTTTTAAGTCCACTCAGCTACAACAAGAATTCTACTGAAGCATTAAGGATATTTTTACAATTTCCAGTGTTAAATTGTTCTGATATTCAGATACCTTTACAGTTTTAAAAATGTGCGTCTCTTTTACACCTAACTCTTCTAGCTTTAGTTTCCAGTCCCTGGATATTTCTATGCCAATGTCTGTCACAAATGGCAAAGCCACTTTTGTGAGAGAAAAAACACATTCATACAGATAACATTTGGGTCTGCACTAGCTAGGGACACTTTTGGAGGAGAAGGGGAAAAAAAAAAAAGAAAAAAAATAGAACTTCCATGGCCAACAACCTTGTGCTTTTCATGATAAGAAAGGCAATAGGTAGAATTTTATGTTTTACTTAAAAATAAGTATCTCTTTTGGTTAACTTGGAAGCAAAAAGAATTTGCGGATTCTTAGTGTATGTTGTTCCTTTCTTATTTTCTTTCTCAGGAGAGTTGTATTGTTCTCTGCCCAACCCTAGGAATGTCCATTTTGAATCTATAAACATGAAGAATGTCCTTCACTGGTCAGCACCAGAAGGCACAGGAGATGGAGTACTCTACAAGGTGAAGTATTCGGTGTAAGTTGGCTTGTTTATTTTATCCCCCACTGACTTTTATTTTAGCATTTTAAATAATAATTAAAAAATCTTTATGGAAGATAAGGCTGCTAAAAAGTAAAGAAAGGAGAACTAAAATGTGGGTTAGACTTAAGCAGTATGATTTTTAGCTTTTACTTCTGGTACTACTTACTTCAGATCCAGTTAAAAAAATAATAAGGAGACTCTCTTCCTATTTAAGACATATAGGATGCAACATGGGAGCTTTCAGGGGCATTACTGAGAAATAAGACAGAAGGATGAAGAAAGACTGGGCTGTAGATTGGCATCTGTATGCATTAGCCTTCCGTACATGCTTAAACAGATGCAGAGGTGTAGTATTAATAGAATATTAACAGCACCCAGTGTTTCATTGGCCTTTTCTCACAGACCCAACTCCCAAAGATATTTTTTTTCAGATCCTGCAAGCCTCTCTAGTCTAGGAGAAAATCCAGTGAAGTTATCAAGTATTGTAGAAAACCAAGTAATGTGATTGGAATCAGACCCTTCTATTTTCAACGTCTGCAGCTTTGTAGAATATCAAGGAATTTGAATGAGGACCAGAATCTGTTTCCTTTATTGCCACCGAGAGAGCATTGGGTCATTCTGCAGGACAGTGCTGGAAGTTTAGCTTATAGGCATAGTACTGTGACCATGGATAATGTAATGCTCCCAATCTTTACCTCTAATATGAACACTTCCCTCGGTGGTAATCTTTTCTTGACAGTAAACCAAATGTAGATCTCCAGAAGTTTCCTGTAACTTGTACTGGCTATTAAAAAAAGCAAGGAGTTGTTTCTGCAGTCAGAGGCTGCAAACTTTTTTGCCCAGACCTTGCTCGCTGTGCTAACAGAGGAGTGACATAGTCTACCTCCTAGAAAAGGGGAGAGTGCTCAGTAATTATGGAATGAATAATAATTGCGTAGAAGCTAAAATGCTCTGAAGGCCCTGGCTACACTGACTCTGAGGGTCAGTTGGTCCACGGAACAGTCTGTAGTCATAGGTATGGCCATCTCTCCCACTGAAGACAAAAATACTCATACATACTTCTACCTGCCTAGGAGAGCAAGGCCTTCAGCTAGGTGGAAAATGCTGGTGAATTATACTGTTCTGCAGTAACGTAGAAGCTGCCACGTGCCCTTACTAATTAGCAACCAAAGGGGAATTCTTTTCTGCATAATGTGAATTTGAGGAGCAGGAGCTTTTGAGCAAATTCAGGCAGGAATTTTCCAAGTTAACCTTGATTTCTTCTGCAAGCATATAAGGGTTGGTGAGTCCTGAGGCATTGTCTGTGGAGCATGTATACCCATTTTTCACCCAGAAGGGTTTTGAAGCACATTGTATTCCATTGCAGTCTTTCTTTTAAACAAGAAAAAGAAGTCAATGATGAGTAAGTCTCCCATCTGCTCACCTTGGAGACCCTGAGCATCATCTGTCTCCATACACCAGGATGAGCCACTGACCATTCTGACAGAAATCTTTGTCCCTATATAAATAGTTATCCTGACTCTGTTATCCTGTGTTTAGAGTTTAAACTAAAGCTGTGGAGACTGAAGTTGAGAGATCTCTGGTCTGTGTAAGCAAAGCTGGACTTAGATCGGTATCAGTAACATCCTGGTTAGTTCCATACGGCCTCTTCTGCATCGAGCCTACTCTGATTTATTTTTCATTAAAAACTTGTGGAAATCTTGTGTCTTATCTCAGATGACATTGAGAATTCCTTGAAATTGCAGATTTCTGCAAAAACAAGCAAACTGTTTTATCAGCTGTAATACTAGTTTCTGTGCTGTATTATCAGGTGACTAATATCATGGCAATAGCTTTTGTATAGTTCCTTTCTATTTTTCAATATAGATACGGTGTTGGCAAATGGATTAGGAAGCCAGAATGCAGGAATATCAACAGAACATGGTGCGACCTCTCCAATGAGACCTCTGACTATGAAGAACAATACTACGCGAGCGTTAAAGCCTTTGTAAATGGGATGTGCTCTGACTGGATGGAGACCACGCGATTCAACCCTCTTACAGACAGTAAGGAAAGCTAATCGCACAGCCACATCTTCAATGGCCTCAATTAATACTGTGTTCTCAGACTGCATGTGCCTTCATAGCGTATGATATTTTAATTTTAAAATATTAGATTTTTTTTGCAGTTGTTTCACATTTATGCTTTTGGCAGAAGTCATTGAAATAGTCATATTAGAATTTGGATATATGTGTTATGTGTACAGTCTTACATATACTGAATACTTTCTTATGCTATGGTAAATCTTAAGGCAAATAAAAGCTGTGGCACATCCACAGCATAAAGAACTTTGGTTTTATAAAGTCTCTATTAAACCAAATAGTAATCATACTCTAGAGCACAATATCTCTTATCTGTGCCAGATAATCTGAGAACATACTGGTAATTTAGCTTGTTTCAGCAAATGGAGTTTCAGTGTTGTTTATCCTGTGAAGTCGCAGGAATTCCTAGGCAAAATTCCAAGTCAGTGTTCGCCTTCTCACTGTAAAGATCCTCTTAGTTATCTGATAACATAATTTTCTACCAATATAAATGAATTGTTCAAAGTCCTACTGAGACTCCACAAAACATTACAAAAATTTTCTATCATCCACTTCAAGAAACTGCACGGTCAAACTGGTGTGCCTCTGCCATATTTGACTGCTTTTCGTACATCTTCCTTTTTCCAGCTAAAATTGACCCACCCATGGTAAGTGTATCTTCTACTGAGAAATCTATTTCCATCATTCTGACTGCTCCTGAGAAGTGGAGAAGTCGTTCTGAGGGAGAATCCGTATCTCTGCTTCAAGTGTACCCTGGCCTGCAATACAACGTGTCTGTCCTCAACAAAAAAACAAAGAAGCGGGTAAGCTTTGACAAGGCTGGAGAACTGCGCCGGTTAAACCTGTGATCTGTGCTTACTGAAATGCACTTTGTCACAACAAGGATTAAAATAGGATTCTCAGCCTTACAGGAATTGTAGGATCATTCAGGTTGAAAGGGAGCTCAGGAGGTCTCTCGTCCAAAGTCCTGTTCTCAAAGCAGGATCAGCTGTGAGCTCAGATCAGGTCGCTCAGGGTTTGTCCAGTTGCATCCTGAAAATCTCCAAGGATGGGGACTGCACAATCTGTTTTACTGCTTGACTTTCCTCTTAGGGAAAAAGTGTTTCTTTATATCCATTCTGAACCTCTCTTTCTGAACTTATGCTCATTGTCTCTCATCCTCCAACTGTTCAGCACTGTGAAGAGCCAGGCTCCGTCATCTTGATGACCTCTCTGGCTCATCCTGGGAGCTGCTGTTAGGTCCCCTTGAAGCCATCCCTTCTTCCCAAGTGGAACAAACTCCAGTCCCTCAGCATCCCCTCACAGGGCAAGTGCTTCAGCCCCAACCATCTTGGTGACCCTCTACTAAACTCACTTCAGTTTGTCAGCCTTTTATGTATTGGGGGGAACAAAACTGGTCACAGATGTGGTCTGATGAGCACTGAGTGGAGGGGAATAATCCCTCCCCTCCATCTTTTCCCTCTTCACCTGTTAACACAGCCCAGGATGCTGTTGGCTTCCTTTGCTGTGGGGGCACGTTGCTGGCTCATGTTCAGCTTTTTGCCCGTCCCCAGTCCTCTTTGGCAGAGCTGCTCCCCAGCCAGTCAGTCTCCTGGCAATACCTGCAATACTTTGTAACAAAGGGCATCCTTTGTCACCACATCTAAACATCTTCATTTGTCTGTCTCTGCAGATTTACATTTTGTTTTCAAGGAGTAGTTCCCAGCATAAACACAGTAGATGAGGAAGAGTTCAGTGTTCAGTTACAAAACCATTCATTCTTCTGTTCCCATCCTCCAGGCACAATCTCTGTCTGGCAAACCTCTGAATTTCCTGAAAAGAGACAGAAAGTTTACACCAAAAAGGTCACCTTTTGTTAAAGGGAATATTAAAATGCCAAGATTAGCAATTAGAGGTATACAAAAGGTTGTTTGTTTTGGGGTTGGGTTTTTTTTGTTTATTAATAAAAGTGCTTGACATAGAGCAATTACTTTACCTTGGATTCCAAGGTCTACGTAACGCCCATTATTCTAAGGCTTCTATCTTTACCAGAACATCCCAATTTGAAAGATTTTTGTGGAACTGTACCTTGTGCCTTGTATTCGTCTGGGTGTCAGGACAGGGCTGGAGCGATGCTTTAGCTCTATTGCAACGTCAGCATGAGAACGTGAGCTAGTGGTGGTACATGGTCCCACTTCATATAAAGCATAAAATTATTCGTTAGTGGTAGAAGAATGATTGCATGGAAGATAAAATATTCCAAGAGGACATGACCTAATTGTATTCAGGGGAAAAAAAGGATGCAGCTGACAGTTCTTACAGTATCATTATTCTTTCCAGAAAATTTGTGTGCTTGCGACATGTTTTGTATATAAGATCTTTACCTTTCTGTACGTGAGGATTTAAAGGGGCAAAAAAATCCTTTTTTTATGTCTTCCAGTGGTGGTTCTCCGTCAGCAACAACACCTTGGTTGTGCCCTGGTTAGAACCTGGAACAGCTTATTGTGTCAGTGCACAGATATATGTCACCACACCACTTTTGCACAGTGGGTTCTCTAAAGAACATTGCATTGCTACTTTGAAAGGTATGTGTAAGCCGGCTAATTGCAGAAAGAAGATGCAAGTTAGAAAAAAACCCCACAGTTAGTGAGTTTGTAAGTTTTTTATGTATCCATTCTGAGTGTGACAAGCTAGCATTGTTTCTCCCCTCTGTGCATTTGTACTGATGAAAAAAAATCTTTGCCTTTAATAAAAAATAGCTGGGGTCTACTGACTGGAAGGAACAACAGTACCTCTGAAGAAAAGGATCTGCATTCTGTGGATCTTAGTGAATGGAGAATACTTTTTCTCCTTGAATGAGGTCTGGGAGTGGCAGAGCTGGGTCAGTCTCAGGGGGAAGAAATTAGCAACAGGAGAACCTGAGGGAGGGGTCGCTACTTATTTTTAGAATTTAATTTATAATTTAGATAATAATAAAAATTTGTCCTGTAGCTCAAATGTCATTTTAAAAAATTTCCTGCAAATTCCTTGTTTATCTAAAACATTTGCATCCCATATCCAAAAAGCAATGTGGTGAATGCACTTTACTACCTGAATACACTAAAAAGTTGCTCAGTACAATAAAAACTTTTGTTTTGTTAACAGATAAAACAGCAGATGAGACTGTAACAATCGTATTTGGATATGTTCTGCCTATCATGCTTGCCGTCCTTTTGATTTCAATGACATGCTATTGTGTGCACAGGTATATTCATGTCAGCAAACAGAAACATCCAACAAACCTGGTAAGTGTTCTCTGTTGCAGGAGATCGCTGCCAACCTTGGAACTCACAGGAGAGCTGTACATTTTCCAGGGCTCCTGGTTGGCTGGGAGGAAACCATGCCTAGCTGCAAATAAAAGCTCTAGTTGCCACTCAGATCAAGAAAAGAACATCGCATTGAGGGTTATTAAGTGCAAGAAAAACAGAGTAATAACTCAAGTTAGCAACAGTGTCTAAAAAGATGCCCACATGTGAAAAGATGGCTGGAGCTAATGAGGACCAGAACAGAGCTTTTGGTTTGGGAAGAGTCATTGCCATAACCAAGGTCTGAGGTGCACCGAGGCAAATTCTTTTATGAAGTCAGCACTCCCTAAATTGATCTAGGAGGAAGCACAGTAGAGATTCAATGAATAAAAGTTATTAATTGGTTGAAATCAGAAACAAAAAGAGAAGGTAATTAAGCAGTGCAGAAATCCCATGATGTTTTCTTGGACTGTTACTGGGTATTACCACATTTTACCATTTAATTGTGATTGTGAAGGGTTTAGCACATGTACATCATACAGACAGTTTAATTTGGATTTCAGGAATACTTTCAAATACTGCACCATTTCCTAACAGGCAAAAATGTACCAACAAACACATTCTGTCATTTACACAACCCAAATACACTTTCTATGTAAAAATATTTGCAAGTTTCTTATAGCTGCAAAGTTTGTTAATTTTTAGAAAGAACACATAAAGTCTAAGAAACACTATTGGTTTTCAGCTCATGAGCCCAGCAGAGCTTTCTCACAGTTATCTCTAAACAAGTTGCTCAAGCATAAACATACAATTACAGTAATGAATGAAGGCTTTGATGTTAATCCAATCTGCATGACAACGTGGGATGGGAGCTATAAGGGAGTTGGTTTCAACATGCTGATCTTTCTGAAGAAATCTAGAGCAATACAGAGGTGACAGGAGAAATGTTCACAGAGGGACTGTGGGTTCAGAAGGAGGTAGAGCAGCTGCTGCTGGAGTGTGTTCAAATATGCATGGAGACACCTCCTGCACCTGATGAGGCACTAACTTTACTACAGAATTGTGGAATCACAGAGTGGTTTGGGTTGGAAGGGACCTTCAAAGATCACCTAGTCCAACCCCCCTGCTGTGGTCAGGGACATCTATCACTAGATCAGGTTGCTCAAAGCCCCATGCAACCTGACTTTGAACACTTGCAATGATGGGGCATCCACAGCTTCTCTGGGTAATTTATTCCAGTGCCTCACCACCCTCGTAGTAAAGAATTTTTTCCTTATATCCAATCTAAATCTACCCTCTTTCAGTTTAAAACCATTGCCTGTTGTCACTCCAGGCCGTGATAAGAAGCCTTTCTCTGGCTTTCTTATTCTTTGTACTTTATATATACCAAGCTGTTTGGCGAGGTAGACACACTGGAGGGGAGGGATGTCATCCAGAAGGACCTGGACAGGCTGGAGAGGTGGCCCAAGCCAACCTCATGCACTTCAACAAGGCCAAGTGCAAGGTCCTACATCTGGGTCAGGGCAATCCCAAGCACAAATACAGGCTCGGTGGGGAATGGCTGGAGAGCAGCCCTGAGGAGAAGGACCTGGGGGTGCTGATTGACCAGAAGCTCAACATGAGCCAGCAATGTGTGATTGCAGCCCAGAAGGACAACCATATCCTGGGCTGCATCAGAAGAAGTGTGGCCAGCAGGTCAAGGGAGGTGATTCTGCCCCTCTATTCCACTCTCATGAGACCCCACCTGGAGTACTGCATCCAGCTCTGGAGTCCTCAACATAAGAAGGACATGGACCTGCTGGAACGTGTCCAGAGGAGAGCCAAGAGGATGATCCGAGGGCTGGAGCACCTCTCCTATGAGGAGAGGCTGAGAGAGTTGGGGCCTGTTCAGCCTGGAGAAGAGAAGGCTCCAGGGAGATCTTATTGCGGCCTTCCAGTACCTAAAGAGGGCCTATAGGAGAGCTGGGGAAGGACTTTTTACTAGGGCATGTAGTGATAGGACGAAGGGGAATGGCTATAAACTGGAAGAGGGCAGGTTTAGATTAAACATTAGGAAGAAATTTTTCACTTTGAGGGTTGTAAGGCGCTGGAACAGGTTGCCCAGAGAGGTCGTTGGGGCCCCACCCCTGGAGGTGTTCAAGGCCAGGCTGGACATGGCCTTGGGCAACCTGGTCTAGTGGGAGATGTCCCTGCCTATGGCAGGGGGGGTGGAACTTGATGATCTTCAAGGTCCTTTCCAACCTAAACCATTCTATGATTATCCTGGGACACAGGGCATGGTAGAGGGAGATAGCTTGGTTTCCTTTAGGAAGCTAGCAGAACAGAGCTTTTTACAGTCCAAGAATGTAAAGGGGTACATAGTGAAAAATTCCCACTCAATAGCAGACTAAACTCCAACTCCAGAAGTTTTTTCTCTAATAAATATATAATTTATGTATTGGGGTTTTTTTTTCAATGTCCATTGCACTTTTTTATGACCACTTTGAAGCTTCAATTTTATTTCTCCACCTCTGGATTCAGTTGATGTTAATGCAACAAATGAATATAGACCTGGTATTTCAATGATGCTCTCTGGCTTTCCCAACCTACAGACTATTCCACGTGGGCACCCAATGTGGTCAGGGGGAGGTGGAATAAGCAGTTCGTTTTGGTACAGCACTTCTGACCTGGGGGAGCTTTCAGACTACCTGGTACATCAATTAGTGGTCTTAGTCTTCCTATCAAGCTTGAAAGCACTGAAGTGCAGCTTCTGGTTGTTGTTTTTCTATTGCACCTTTCTTTCTTGACAACTCATACAATATTTATTCCTGTTAGAAATATTACTCGTTTCAGAAAGATTCCCTTGGTTTAACTAGATGATTTATCACAGAGTCACAAAACAGGCTGTGACAGACTGCACAGTGCGGGCTCCCTACACCGCACTTCAACCTTCTGTATAGCTTCCTCTCTGAAAAAGCGATCTATTATTTAACTGTCTGTAAGCTATACCTTATCACGGTACCTGACTCTGTGCTTGTGGGATGTGGGTTTGGCTGCACTTCCTCTTCACTGGTTAAAAAGAGTGGAATAGATTCTGTAATCTGTGACCCAAGGACAACTTCAATGTTTTCTCCAAAGTCACTTGAGTTTGTGCTGGTGGAAACAAAACCAGAATCTGACAGAATTGTTCAAACCATTATTTTGACATGGGGAAGATGAAAATATGGATATTAGACCTGGTCATAATATAGTTTTACTTTGGATAGAATTAAAAAAGTGGAGCATATTAACACTCCTGGAGGTTTATGTGATTAACTTCCTTCTTCCCTAAACTGAAATACCCTCCTAATAAGGTCTAGCATAGCCTTATATTTTAAAAATACATAATAGTATAAAAAGCAGTGAGGTGGTATTTTTTTATTATACTTCACTCAAACCAAATTATTTTTTGCTTTCCAGGTATGGCACTACACTGACAAATGCAAGGAAAAGGTTTTCATACCATGTGAAAAAATAGTGGTCAACCTTATCGCTGTTAACACGGATGAGTACAAACCATCTCAGGAATCCAGTCATCTATCAGAAAGGAAAGGTCCCCATTACTACACTGTTTACAATGGCACTGAAGGGAAGGATTTGCCTTCAAAAGAAGCGCTGGGAACAAACAACTCGCTTGATATTTCACATGAAGAGATTTCACACAAAGAGAATATTTCAGCAGAAGGGGACCAAACTGGGAACTGGCCTTCTTATGGCCAGACTGGAACAAAGAATACTTTGAGACAGATAAATGCAGGGGCTGTGGAGTATGAACATGATGTAAGGGCTGAAGACTTCAGTCCTGGTCAGAAACTAGAAGACCTCTGTTTGAAAGAGAAGAACTCTGCCTCCAGGGGACTACTAGGTGAGCCACAGATTGCTTTGGGGGACTTGATTAGTATGAAAACAGGACAGCCATATTGCCCCCAGCTAGAGGTGAGGGCAACAGACCCTTGTTTGGGACAGAAAATAGAGGAACTTAATTTAAAGATGGCTGATGCAGCAGATGAATTGCTGGGTGAGACCCATATCAACTTGGTGGACTTGGATACTGAAAAATCTGGGCAGACATCCTATCCTCAACTGGAAAAAATAGCACAGGGCCTCACAGAGAAAGAGGGTGGACAGACCATATTAGTAGATTGGGATCCTCACAATGGAAGACTGTATATTCCTACCTTGTCCAGTGTTGAAAATCAGGTGTGTGAAGGAGTATTCAAGTGTGATGGTCCTGACAAAGACGGAATTTTGTCCAGACTGTACAACAAAGAGGTATCTGATAAATCATCAGAGGACCAAGAAATGTATCTCCTGCAATTCAAGGAACAATGGGGACTGCATGTAGAAATGGAAGACTGAACAGTAATTTTCTAAAATATTCTAAAATGCAAAATCTTGTTTCCTTTGGCAAAGAGAAAGATAGACTCAGTGGAGCAATCACATCTTAATGTATTGAAGTTTTCAGAACCATCACGGTTGAACAACTTATGATACGGTATTTGTAACAGTTTCCAGTCATGATATAAGTGATTTCAACTCCCATCATAAACCCCTTGAGTGTAATATGATGGTTGTGAGATTGTCTACTTTTTTAAGAAATATATATATTTTTACAGAGGATACTGTTATGATTTTCACATTGTAATCTCTACCAAAACAAATGGTCAGCATTTGAAAGTAGTTATTTTTAGCAAATAAAAAGCAACAATATGACATTTTGCTGGGCTATTTCATGTATCTTGACACAATGCAGTCTTTTCTAGGTCTCACTCCTGCTACGTGTAACGATTTGAGCTGACTTTTGAGGAAGTTAAGGGCATTCCAGTGTATGTTTTGTTTCTGTTTTATAAACATTCTTCTTCTTAATGGAGTTCTGTATTTCTCTTGAAAGATTTGTGTGAGGTGCGGGGTCCCATCCGTTCTGTGCGGTGTAGATATATGCAGCCAGCAACAATTCTTTTAACAGGTGTGCCTACAGGCTCAGTAGACATAGGGGAGAAGAAAGCAAGCATTAGTCATATTTTAATCTGGGGGAAAAAGTGCACAGAGGGATTCAGTGAAACACCTATAACCTTACTGGACGGACCGTGTCTCACTCAGCCTTAGACACTCGCGGTACCGCATCTGTATGACTCATGTCCTGCAAATGTGTGTGTTTCTCCCATGACTTTGATGGTAGGCTGGCGTGACTAGCTCAGACGGAGAAGTTTGCGCCAGACACACCGCTGCTTCTGCAGACATGTCCCGCTTGCCGTGGCAGACCCAGAAAGGGTACCTGTGGGCTTTCTTTTACTATCTGATCTCCTGACTGGGACTTTCAATACAAGTCCACTTTTTCTTCATATCATGTGATATTTATTTAGGATAGTAAAATGACAGGGTATTCTAGAAATTACTTACTAGGGCAGATGATATTTTTATTTTCAAAGCATATCTGTCACTTTTCTACTTAATGGACCTTTTCTTTGAACACCAAAAAAAAAAAACCCTAACCAGTAATGATTTGGTTTTGAAGAGAAGAGGCAAAAAAAAAAAAAGGAGAAAAAACTTTTCGATGCTATTTAAAGCTTGTATCCTCCAAACTAGGTACCTGGTTAGGTATATGTTTGAAGGAAGACATTTACCAATATCTGTTCTCTCAGGTAGCATTTTTGTTGCACAACCTTGACATTTTCTGTGACTATTCATCCTGTGAAATATTTCAGTTGTAGTCATGGACTTTAAAACCAAAAATGACAGTAAAATATTTCGTGCTGATGATTCCTTATCTGATGTAAAAAAATGTCCTCGACTGTTTTTATAATAAAGATACAGATCATGTAGCACTATTATACCTAAATACTTATATCAATGCATTTGTTCATCAGGAAGTTCACGGAGGAGGGTACTAGCTCAGTGTGAAAGAAGAAAATAGTTGGAGATGTGAAAACATCAAAATGTCTACTACTACCAGCCTCATTTAAGCCATCTAAAATCTTTCCCAATATTTCCTAAATACTTCTCATCTAACCTCTTTATGCACAATCTCTTAATTGTCTTTTGCAATGTGGGGGCTCTTGCTCATAGGTAGGAAACAATTATTTACTTTCTTCTGTAGTCCATTGAATTTTATCTGGTTACTGCTGCCCTAAGACCAATCACTTATGTTTAGAGTGTATCTTCCATATGGAAGGATGAGGACACTTCAGCTCCCCCAATAGTTTGGTGCAGCTGCCAGCCAACCTTTCTTGAAGAGGAAGGTATCCCTTATTTTTGGTTTGTATTTTCCCTGGCCTTATTTGCCTGCTGCTGGTGTCTGCTGATTCTTTTTTTTTGCTAGATAAACAAGCCTGCCCCAACAGTTACTACATGTAAGGACACAACATACCGTAATCAAGTCATTGCTGATTAAATTTGAAAATTTGGTAACTAATCCATAGAATCTCAATTCATTCAGTTCTTGGTTGTTTTAGCTCCTTTCTCCGCATCTTATCCCTTTTATTCTTTACTTTTCAGTTACAATTAAGTTGTATAGGATGTATTTCCTCTCTTGTACTTGAAAAGGCATCACCTTCCTAGTTAATATTACTTGTGATCAGGGCACGAGATAATGAGATTCTTGCAATCAAAGATGCATTTTCATTATAAACATGCATTGAAATAATAGTTAATTTTTGGACCATAATATTTGTAATGGAAGTTTGCCGCGCTTTCAGTGTTGCTTCCTTTTGATCTGAATTTGCATTAAATTCAGAACCGATACTAGATTATGCAAAGAGTCCTCTTCATATTTAAATGATAGACCTTTAAAATGTTCTCAGGATAATCACAGAAGAAAAGCTAGGGGAAAAAAAAAAGTAAATGAAGCTAAGAACTTTGTTTTATATGCAAAAGAATTTTTCAGGTTACCTAGTCAAATTCTGGAACTGATGAGGCAGAAAAAATTATGCCAGTTTCCATCAATATAATAGTGGTGAATTGTGGATGGCATTTTTAATATCCTCAGTTGGTCATATTTTGCTTTAAAATCTTCTAATTATATTACACAAATGAAACTGATTAGACATGGTACCTTCAGCAAGCCAGAGTCAGCAAAGAGCAAAATACTTCCATGTAAAATTGTAATTCTACCTGTAAGATTTCAGACAAGGGGCAACTATTAATTACGTGGAAAATCCAAGCAATAAGAGAACTGACATGTTGCTAGTCTTTATTACACTTTATTAAACTTTGGTTATCCACGTTTAATAGACTTAAAGCAGCCAAAATCAAGGTCATGTATCTAGAAGCAAAGACTACAGACTATACTCAAACATGAGGCTACTTGTAGCCTTGAAATCAATGATTTTGAAAATGATATGGGAGATTAATAGAACTAAGTAGCGTTATGTTGAGGACAAAAGGATGTGTATTTCTTGATTGCAATGGTAATGGCAATAGAATTTCAGCTGTGTTTGCAGGGCTGATGTGACCACTACCGGAAAAACAGCATCCAGTTTACAAAATAAGCCAAGCCATGAAGATAGAAAGCAAATACTACTATTGTTAAGGCAATGTTCTTTCAAGCTTGAAAAACAGGAAGCCTAGCTATCAAAATGAGATCTAATGGTGATGAAACTGACAGCTAGGTGTGGGCACACACAGTTTTGGAAAAGGAACTATAATTTGTAAGTGTGGTTTTGCTGCCTACAACTTAGAGAGAGTGATGGGGTTCTTGAAGGAGAGACGGAAGCAGGCAGCCGAGTGCAGGATACCCATGGTCTGACTTACAGCAGCCCTGGAAAAACTACTGCACAATGCAAACGAGCGGATGGAAAAGTCCAAATACGGCAGGCAAAAATGCAGTATGAGCTGTGTGCCTGGCACGATAAAGGCTGCAGCTGGAGCGCCTGCCCCGTGCGCAAAGTTAGCCAGGTGAGGAATACATGATGGCTGCCTAACACGTGATGCAGGATAACCTGTAACGTGAAGCCTAAGGAAAAGATCAGATTATTAGAAGGAAAACCAAATTACACAGCCACTGGATGCAAGCAGCTGGAGTGCCCAGACTTCATGGGGCTCTCTGACCACCTCACCAGAGGCCCACTGAAGGAGCGCAGGTGGCTGGAGAAGGCTGAGATGAAGATGCTCTCCAGAAAAGTGGGAGCAGAAAGAGTTCTTGGAGTGGTCCGCTGTGGGTAGAGCGTAAGCAGGTGCATTTTGGAGGTGCCAGCAGTGCACTAGCATCTGTCATGGTCCAGCAATTTGCAACACACTGGTAGTACAGTGATTAGAAGGGCTCTGGAAAGAGTAGTTAACACTGTCAATCAGCTAGCACAGATTTTCCTATGAATATTAAGGTAGGTCCAGCAAGAGCTCTAAAAAACATTCTCAGGGTTTAGAAAATGTACAATATGAAAACATCCTGAGCAAGGAAATACTTCAAATTACATTATTAATAAATGACTGCACAGAAACATGCTCAATTTCTACTGATTTCAAATTAAATTTTGTTAAGTTTATGCTTTAGCACTTCCCGAAAGAGGAATGAATTCCTGAATTTGGGACTGACAAAATCTATCAAAGTTTTATCAGAAGAGAGTTAAGTCATGACTTCCATAAGGTCTAACCTGCAAATACAGTCTTAATCAGGTGAAATGATTGGAATGTGAAGGAAGCAAAACAAAATGGCAGCATGGTTCAAACATTTTAAAACAAGGACAATCGACGATTTACCAAGGGCTATGAAAATTCTCCAGTGCCTGTAGGTCTTTCAAACAAGCGTGTCCTTCTTCAACAATAATGCTAACAGATGGGTGACGTTCCTTGCCTGGAATATGATTAATGGTATAATGTTGCGCATATGCTGTCAAGCCTTAAAACTGATTAATTCTTTTTTTCCCCTTTAAATAAGAAGTGTTGGCTCACCTATACAGTGGAGTTAAAAAGCAGTTATTCCAAGCACCATCTTTTTGAACAATTGCATCTTCTATGTCTGACATGATTCATTCTTGCAGTCAAAGATTTAAACCTGTTCAGCTATCTCCCATTGTCCATTCAAAATACCAGTGTTCTCCATAAAAGGAAGACACAGCAACAAGTCAAGATTTTTCTGCTCTGGTTTTGCATATAGGTTTCAAGCTTCATCAGCTCAGGATCACAAAGCAGTAAGTGTAGGAAGTCATTTTCATGTTTAGTGTCACCTAGAAACCATAAAGCTTTTTGGTAATTTGTACCAGCAATAACACTAAGCTGGTCTCCTTAATTTCTCACTGTCTTTTCCCTTTCTGGTACATAACAAAAGAGAACAAAAAGTACAGACTTCCGTTTTTTAAAACCTCCAGAATCAGTTTAGCTGAGACAGATTTTCCTGGACTAAGTTAGGTTTTAAGAAGACGACTTGCTCCTTAGCACCACATAGCTATGAAAACCCTCACTCGCTGAGAGAAGACACACACAGCTCTCAGCTTTTGCATCCATTTTTGCTGGGGGAACAATATCCTGCACTACAGCGATGTTTTTCAATCACACTGTTCCTGCTCTGAATGCACGTTGTTTGCCACTGCTCTTTACAACACTGTAAGGTCTCTGCAGGCAGAGGAACCTGCAGAAAGGGAACAGTGCTAATTCTGTATCATTTGCAGGATAGCCTCCTAGATCTCACTCTGCCTTACTCGTTACTTGTCAAAGGTACAAGGAGTTATTCACCCAAGTGAGCAGCTTCAGCAAATGCTGTCTGCTAGCATCTAAAATTGCTGCAGTGACTCCTGTAGTGCCAGAAACCATTCTCATTTCACAGTAACTCGCCCCGGTACTGGCTTTAGCAGCAGCAGCCTGTGCCGCAAACAAGCATCGTTAGCTGTGCCTTCCAAAAACTGGCATTAAGAAATAACGTCTTCCAGCTATCCAAAGTAAGTCGGCATGCTGACAGCAGCTTGGCCCAGCGTCAGGGCAGTAAATTGCTTTGGCTTTGCAAATTCTCAGTGATCATGTCATTGCAAGCTGGGAGTGGAGGAAAACATTCAGCGGGACCCCCTACTGAAATCAGCAGGGAACTCCAAAAAATATCTGGACTCTTTGAGTGTGACAGAAAGAGATCAAGAGATTTGAGCATTTTTAACTGACATGGATTAGGAAAGTTAGCACTTCAATACATCATTTGTGTATTTTAATTTTGGCTTTGATTTTTATTTCTGCTCATATTTCAGGCCATCCAAATATTTTACAGCCATTGAACACAAAGAAAGAGGAGTTGCTATTCCAGTTTTACAGATAGGGAAACTGATACATGGAAAAGCTAAAATGGCTTGAAAACCATCATACAGTAAGTGTGGGGTGTAGGGCAGGAGAGGACAAAACACAGATCCCCCTTCCCCAATGCAATGCGTTAACCGCTAAAGGTCACAGTTCCCCTCACCAGTATGTCACCATAGTGCAGGTTACTCTGTGTTGTTGGATGTATAAGGCTATACACACACATGCTTTGTCTTGAATTAAAAAAGTGACATTTTAAGGTGAAAATTTAGCATGTGAAGCAGCTGCAGAATCCAGAGATGACCAACAAGTAGATCAGAGGTCTGGCAAACCTAACCCCCAGGGCAAAGTCAGCCAACCTGATCTAGGAAAACCTCTCTCTAGAGAAGACAAGGTAACAAGCGATGCCATGCAGCCATCTTAATGTGGCATTAATCTCTGATGTGCTGAGTGGGTTGAGCTCCTGAGTGATCCCAGTGCAAGGACATTCTGTCCCACTACCTCATTAATGCTGACATCAATGGTGTTTTGCTGGATGTGGTCTGTCTGCTTGTCTGTTTTGTAGCACTGTTTTCTTCCAAGAAGGACAGTAGACCAGTGGAGTAGATAGCCCAGGAAGAGTGGACAGTGTCGTTGTAGAGACGGACACGACACTCAATATCCAGTTACAGCAATCGTCCTCCTTTATTTTACAAGCAGTGCTCTTTTATATCCTCTAAGCTGGTTGCTTATCTGTACATATATTCTAACATTCTACTTTTGCCCAATCCACTCTCACATCACACACCATTCATCCAATACAATTGTTGATCACGCACTGTTCATGCTCTGGGAAAAGCCAGGATGTTTGCCACCCCTTATCTTGTTTGCTCGGATCTTCTCAGGATTCTTCTGTCTCCTCAAGAGTACACGGGTATCTGTTCAGGGTCAGTGTTAAACTTGTATTTTGATCCCTCGGACCAGCCGAGGTCTCCCACAGGACAGTCCTTAAGAATTAAAAGAAAATTAGAGAACTATCAGTCAGGAGTGGTTGAGATACAGTTGATCAGGGTGAGAATCAAATGGACTGCTCCTGTTTTGTCTCAGTGAGCATTGCCAACCAATGCAACACTCCATAGCAAGCTGCGTCAACCCAAACAGCAAAGTCCCACTATGCAGTCAAGCTATCAGTCAGAGAGGTGTGTCTAGAGCTCTCCTTCACTCTTGACCTCAGATGAGGCATAGGGTGAGGGAAGCGGTACCCTTCATGCAAAGCCCGTGCCTGAGCTGAGACAGGGGTCTCTTCACTGGTGTTCAGTTTTCTCAGTCATGCCCTTCACTACCTCTGCCAGCTTCCAGCCTTCTGGTCTCTTAAGCCCTGAAAATAACCGTTTCATACCTAGCCCAGTGCTCCTCATCCTGTCTCTGGGAAATGCTATTCCTTAGACTACGCCTTCCTCCTTGTAGTGTAAGCAGCATTACATCTACAAAAAAGATCACGGGGACTCAACTTGTGCAATGTAATTTGAAGACTGTTTACTCCTCTCCCACAGGACTTAAAAACACAGCGTGCTCTATTTGTCTCCCGACTTACACAAACAACCCAAAATAATTCTCCTTCTAAACTGAATGTGCTTATGTTTTTCTGTGTGGTCACAGAGATATTTTACTCTTTAAGCAGTTACCACAGATTATATGCATCCTAACAGAAATCAGAATTCTGTTTTTATGATTAAATAGGTTTTAAAGATAGATCTTAAAAAGTCTTGAGGTGAACTTCTCCCTGGTGTGCAATATTGAACTTGCATAGCTCAGAGACTGACGGAATCAGATGTACCAAGCTCCGTAAAGATGTAATACAAATTTTAGTAAACTTCACAGAGCTTTCGTGGTCCATCAGAAATTTTAACACACCCCACCCCCTCCATATTTTTTTTCTGTGGAAAAACATGGGTAACAGTCAATTCTGCTGCTCAATGCTATTATCTCTTTTCCTCCCACACTCTGGTTTCCGAGGCCTCACGTTTTTAAGCTGTAGCCCAGAAGCAGCCTGAGAGTAGGGCAGCAGTTATCAGTTGGAAAGGGATAGTCAGCAATCGTACAGGGATAACCAGCAAAATTAATGTCAGGCAGTGCAGTTGGTTGCAGTAAAGATGGCGTGCATTGCCAAAGAGCAACAGAAAATAGTAAAAGCTGTTTAAGGGTTATTTTCTGTTCAACTGAATGAGGAATTTAATCATGCTGGAAATGAGCAGAGAAGCCCTGTGCCTGCTCCAGGGCAATAGCAGGAGCTTTCTACCCTCTTCTTTTTGGCAGGAATTTGTTGCTACCTGGAAATAGGAGTGCCTACATCCCAGCACTGACCTACTGGGATGCTCAAGACGCAGTAATGAAAGTATTATTTGGCAAAGGGCTCCAAATTAATTACAGCTACAAGTTTAGCTTCTGCCTAAAGCTGGCACTCAAAATATTTTTGCAAAGATTACAAGCAAAGATACTTCTAGGGAACAGTAGGGGTAGTGTAAGAAACCTGATTTCTGCTCCTTTCTCTCAGTCTCCTGCTTGCTAAGGGACTTTGTTGCAGCTGCTGAGAAAGGGCCTGAAGAAATGTCACCTGCAGCAAAGTCACCTGCAGCAGCAATGTCACCTGCTCTGCTGAGTCTCTGGAACCAGCAGTGAGCTGGTGTGTAAGCTCCTTTCCTACTAAGGAAGCAGAGGTTTGTCAGCAAACTGATCCCATAGCTTTTAAAACATGAATGTGAGCATGAACCTAAAAAAGACCTCCAAACCATCTACTGTATTCCTCTATCGACGGATAGCCCACAATACCTTTGGTGTACCTTACACCACTAGTTAAACATTAATTTAATTCCACTTGTGTCCTTCCCATATCCTTAAATTCTGATTGCCATCACAAATTTTTCATCATGATCTTTTGGGACAATTGTACTTCAAGTTTATTAAAAATGCAGGTGTCAGAACTACCCAACCTTGCAGCCCTCGTCAAAACAGTCCCAGGTGTCTGTAAACACATTCCAGTCCAACACACTGAGGTGCGGCAAGACTGTCACCTTTTACCCAATTAGTAAACACAATTGATTTGTGTGGCAAGGAGAAAAGACTCTTACTTCCATTATGCCAGCTGATAAATTTCTCATAAACAGGTCTTTCAGGAGGGCCCAGTTCTACCCCACTTACACATCATCTTTAATAGAAACTTTTCCATAATCAATACATGTTCGATCTAAGTGTGCTTCTCGAAACCTTTTCTTTTTCAAAATGCAGGGTATGCTTATGGAGTAAAAAATAGTCCTGTTTTCCAAGATTGTATCAACACCAACAAAAAAATAAGCTGACCCTAGATTAAGTGACACAGAGCAGCCAACCCACAGCCCCCCTCTAGAGCAGAACAGCTGTGCGACATTACGTTGCAGCTGGCCTTTGGTCTGAATACTATATGCTCTATTTT
The DNA here is from genome assembly GCF_000708025.1 of Charadrius vociferus. Lineage (NCBI taxonomy): Eukaryota > Metazoa > Chordata > Aves > Charadriiformes > Charadriidae > Charadrius > Charadrius vociferus. The sequence goes on along the minus strand of NW_009647763.1, from coordinate 1,128,054 downwards.
TTGGATTCTCCTGGCAGCAGTACACTATTATAGCAGTAGATGTTTTACCCTGTTTGTTTCCTTAGTTCTGTAAAGGTTAATACCAGTTTTCTTTTCCTGGTTAACCTCAAAGGAAATCTCAGCAAAATCTTGACATTTCAGTGCTTCTCTCAGATCCAGTGTCCATCCTGGCCAACCAAGCAAGCAGAACATTTAGAAGCCACTGCCAAATTGCCGTCTTCCTTCTCAACACCACATGAAAAGTGAGATGGGGGAGGGAGATCCATTGCTTCTGCCAGGGCTGGAGAGTCTGAAAAGCAATGTGGTCAGCACCCGCAATCCTCTGTGATTGCACCGAGCACTGGACATTCCTGCCAAGGATTGAAGTATTTGGAGGAGAAACTCCACCTTCTTCCATGAAAGGGTGCTCAGTTCTACATTTGTCAGAAGATGCAATGAATACAGAAAATGGGAACTGAAGATTTTATTCAGAATGCCTGGGGCGCTCTTTAGCACTGGATAACTTCCTGACATTTCTGTGGCATTCAGCAACGCAGAATCTCCCATGAAGAGGTGTCTTCTTAATACCTGTGATTGTTTTGAAGTCCATCCTGTAAAAGCAAAACCATCCCACCTATCATCTGTAGTTTGTGCAGTGATCAGGTCATGTTACTACTGAGTCCCTTAAAAATTAGTGGTTTAATTGCCCGACAGAGATGAAACACGTGTCTTCAAGGCTCCTGACTGATCCAAAGCCAAATATTCCAGTAAATGGCAATAATCAAAATCCATTAAGTGGATGGACCAGTTGTGGCTTGTTTTCCCTAGCTTTTTACTGTTATGTTTTTCATTAGTAAGAAGGCAGATCTGTTCCTCATAACTTCGTTAGCATTTATCAGAAAGCTATCTGCTATAGTGAGGCCATCAGAGTACCCGGGAAATACATATAAAGACCGAAAACAAGCAACCTCGTTGAGACTAGGTTTGTAAATTTGCTTATCTTCTAACTTCTGGTCACCATGACACAGGGCAGATGGCTAGATTTCTTTCAGTGTGATTAGATTACTACTTGTTTTTGTCTCTTCTGCAAGACAGCACATGAGACTCCACACTGAGTTAGCTGGGAAGGACCTTGTCCTAACAGTCTCACCAAGGTAATCTTGTTACTCCACCATCCAGTGCCCACCCCAGTGCTCCTAGTAGTAAAGAAAAAGCAGTGTACACAGTTGAAATTCAGTTAAACTAAACACCTGAACTAGGCAGTCTGATTTTTTTCTATTAAAAATAGAAATGTCATAGCAACAAGCATGGTAGAAATACCAACATGGGCAAGTAGCTTCAGTTAGGGATGGAAAAATGATAGCAGTTCAGATCCATGACTGAGATTTAGTATTTAATCCTCAGTCTTGCGACACACTTCACTAGAACTTCAGGCAAACCAAATTATTTCTTCCTGTTTTCTACTTCTGCCCCTATTACTCTGTCTTTATTATTTAGAAAGCTCCCCAAACCTCTCTCAGCTTGGGTCTGCCTAGTGCAATACATGCAGGGACTCAGTTTCTGCCTGGGGCAGTTTTCATTCAGCTGGAGCAGAACTGAAGGAAACGGTAGCATTTTGGCTGCCGAGACACATTGCAACTTCTTATAACAAGCACCAGGAGCTGCAGGGGAAATCCTTTGATTCATTCTCTACACCATGAAAGCTGCTTAGCAGAAATGTGTCACTTCCCAGTGGGGAGACCGGGGCAGCGCCTAAGAGCCTGGCTCCAGATCTGGGAACGCCCCGAGACGAGGAGACATCCCCACCTTTCCAAAGTCCTGGCTTTCTTGGAGGGAGGGAGGGAGGATGCCCAAGCGCTTTGTATGTTAAAGAAATCAAGGATGCTTGAGTCTTTGCACGCAACAGCTGCTGAGCGGTGCCAGCACACCCAGGGAAGTTGCCCATTGAATGAAAAGCTCTTCAGAAACAGAATAGGAAGTTAAAATCACAACATGGATGGACAAAATGGATGGACTAAATCTGCTGCAGCTTTTTGACATTTTAAATCTGTTGCCAGCGGTGCAGGAGGAAGTAGAGAGACTTGTCAGTCACAGAGTTTCAAGGACAGCAGATGACTGAGACTTTGGTCATACTGACTTATGCTGAACCCCACTGTTCATTCCCTTTTTTCACAGCTACTCCATTTCTGTGTTATTTGTCCAGGTTGTAAGAGCTTCGGAGCACAATTCAGACCTATCTTATTTCAAACTTAGAGTGGGTGAAAACCACATTCTATTTCAATATCTAAAAACATAAATCAAGTGGATGTGTCCCAGATGAATATATTGCAATATATAGTAATGTTAGAAGGCTAAACCAGGCAGGCTGCTCCAAAGGAGCATGAGCGTGATATGTAACCAAGGCTACTGCATAAACCTGGAGCAGTCTTTGCTCTGTAACTAACCACAAAGGAGCACATGCACTGCCTGGACTCACTTTCATCCGTACATTTGTATTAATTTCCAAATGAGACCTCTTTGGGAAGACCAGCTCATGATTTTGCATCTAATTTCAAGGGCTGCTTATAATCTTGTCTGATTTCCATTCACCAAAATTAGTGTCTCCAGCTAAATAGTTTTAGCTGTTTTAACTAGCTGGGTAGTTTTATCTATGAGGCATCTGACATTGCCAGGAATTTTCCTCTCCGGGAAATACCTCATCAGCACAGCTGAGGCAAACCTCAGACACATTCATCCAGCTGTACATCCAGAAGTTCATCCATCCCCAAGCCGGCCAGCAGAAGCTGGAGTCTGAAGACAGACATTTGTATTCAGTGAGGAGAGTCATCTTTTGCTGAGTGCGGGGGGAAGAGAAGTGTATGAGCAACCTGCCGGTTCGGCCACAGTAGCGAGCCGGGGGCCTCTGCTCACACTGCCACATGCAGAACAAGGACAGTCTTGCATCTCAGGGGAGGTGAAGGTAAAGGAAAGATTTGCTTCTCATCTGCTCTGTGTTTCAGTATTTCAAAAGCAGAAAGCAGAGCAGCCAAGACAAGCTCTGCACCGTTTTCCTAAATATATTTGTTTCTATGGGTTTTTTCTTTTCCTTTTTATTTTTTTCTCTGTGCCGTCGGGGGTTTTGTGCTTATGAAACCTTGCTGTGGGCTAACCCCAGCCAGCAGCTCAGCCCCACGCAGCTGCACCCTCAGCACCCACCCAGTGGGATGGGGGGAGAATCGGAAGGGTAAATGTGAGAAAACTTGCGAGTTGAGATAAAGACAGTTTAATTGGGAAAGCAAAGCTGTGCATGCAAGCAAAGCAAAATAAGGAATTCACTCGCTCCTTCCCCTCGGCAGGCAGGTGTTCAGCCATCTCCAGGAAAGCAGGGCTCCATCACACATAATGGTTACTTGGGAAGACAAATGCCATAACTATGAATGCCCCCCTTCCTCCTCCCTTCCCTGAGCTTTTACTGCTGAGCACGGTGTCATATGGTATGGGATATCCCTTTGGTCAGCTGTCCCAGCTATGTCCCCTCCTAGCCTCTTGTGCACCCCGAGCCTAATTGCTAATTGCTGGAGTGGTGGTGTGAAACAGAGAAAGCCTTGACAGTGTTCATCAAGAACTAAAACACCCCTGTGTCGTCAACACTGTTTTGGTCTCAAATCCAAAACACAGCACCATTCCAGCTGCTATGAAGAAAATTAACCCCATCCCAGCCAAAACCAGTACAGACCTGCTAGAAACTCTTCCAGAGACAAGCACCAGACAACACAGCTCGAAGCATGACTGCAGACCCAGGACAGACATCTCACCTGCCCTACCTACACCCTGTCTGCAAGACTAGCCAGCCCAGCACCTTGCTACAACAATACTTTTAATGGTCCTAGTCACCAAACAGTCATGGCTTTGGCATGGGTATCTCTGAAACGCATTTTGCTTTGTAACTTATAAATTCAGAACTGGCACTTGCAGAATAGGTAATACCAAGGGACTGAAAGATGGGCTTCTCTGCACACAAGGTTTTATACTTTTCCCTACTCTGTTTCTCAGTGTAATAAAGATAAGACCTCAGCTACAAACCTTTCCCATGAAAAAAAAAAAAAAAAGCAAGTCATGTCACCCAGAACTTCTGGAAGAGGTCTTTTTATAAGAACGCCTGCTAAGTGTGGCACAGCACATGGAGAGGTGCAGACTGAGGGTTCTGGAAAGTTTCAGGACTCATTACTGCCATATCAGCAGTTTTACAGGAAAACCTGAAAACCTCAGAAGAACACATATCTAATATACACCTGGACCCAAACACCTTCACAGGTCTGGTATACATGACCACAGGGCTCCACAAGAACTCCTCACAAACCTTTTTCCCTCTCCTTTTTGGTCCCTTGCCTCCAGGCTCATCAGCACCTTTAGAAGTTTTAAGCCAGGTAATTGGCAGCTGGACTTGCCTGTCTAAACTCACAAGTTAATAAACTGTCCTTGGGTTCCACACCCCACAAACCAGGCTGTTAACAAGCTTTTAGGTGGAGTGACAGCTTTTTCCATTGCGGTACTCTGTGTGTCCCAGTTATTTTGAAGTGGCTTAGCACACCGAAACCCATTAGGCTCCTGCAGCCCAGTGTCCACTGCACGCCTCAGCTGGGACACTCAGAACTCTCTTGGGTGGCTCCTGCCATCCTGCGCTTGCGGAGCATTTCCCAGGTGGGTGGGAAAAGAAGATTGAGGGAGGATCTTATTAATGCTTATAAATACTTAAAGGAAGGGTGCCAGGGGGATGGGAACAGTCTTTTTTCAGTGGTGCCCAGTGATAGGACTAGGGGTAATGGGCACAAGCTTGAACATAGGAAGTTCCATCTAAACATGAGGAGGAACTTCTTTACTTTGAGGGTGGCAGAGCACTGGAACAGGCTGCCCAGAGAGGCTGTGGAGTCTCCCACTCTGGAGACATTCAAAACCCGCCTGGATACCGTCCTGTGCAACCTGCTGTGGGTGACCCTGCTGGGGCAGGGGGGTTGGACTAGATGAACTCCAGAGGTCCTTTCCAACCCCAACCATTCCATTCTGTGATTCCATTCCATTCCATTCTGTGAAATGATCAGGAGTTTCCTATGTATTAAAAGACACCTGCAAAAGTTGAACATATTTTTTTGCTTAAGCACTTGGTGCCTATTTGGAGAATGTTAACCTTGATCAAATTTTGCAAAGTTGAGGTGACATTTTAGCACCTACCCAAATTTTGTTTATATGTATCTTGCTTGGGATGCCCAGGCAGAGACAACCACGACCTCCGCTGCCTGTCCAAAACGCGTGCCCTTGGCCACTCCTTGCCACCAGACAGCCCTTTGCTTTGAACTTTAACTGCTACCTTTCCGTGTTCCTCCCCGTTTTATAAGACACAAGCCTT
>NW_009647763.1:1099235-1122562 GCF_000708025.1 Charadrius vociferus | reverse complement strand
CTTTCCATAGAGCTGCTCTCCAGGAGGTCAGCCCCCAACCTGTACTGGTGCATGGGGTTATTCCTCCCCAGGTGCAGCACCCTACACTTGCCCTTGTTGAACCTCATAAGGTTTCTCTCTGCCCAACTCTCCAGCCTGTCCAGGTCTCGCTGTAAGGCGGCACAGCCTTCTGGCGTGTCAGCCACTCCTCCCAGTTTTGTGTCATCAGCAAACTTGCTGATGGTACACTCTATCCCTTCATCCAGATCATTGATGAATATGTTGAACAAGACTGGGCCCAGTACTGACCCCTGAGGGACACCACTTGTTATGAACCTCCAACTAGACTCTGCACCACTAACCACAACCCTCTGAGCTCTATCTGTAAGCCAGTTCTCAATCCACTTCCACTACTGGAAGCGGTACCCGTACGGGTACCAGCAACCCACGGATGGAGGCGGGGGAGAAACTAGCCCGTTTTCTTCCCTCCAACTCCTCAGTTTCGTGGGTTTTGTGTATTCTTTAATACTGCAGCACTTTAGGTTCGTAAATCCGCACAGTCACAAAGTGCACCTGCAGCGCGCCAAGCGTGTGCAACCCGCGTGTCTTGCAGGACTCACTGGGTCCTCCAGTTGCTTTATTCTCATCCAGTTACATTAGCCCCGATGTCCCCACTTGTGTCCAGGAAGGACTTCGGAGGAATGGTTTCCACACAACACAAGCAAATACAGGTGAAATACAGCCATTGCCACACTTCGGTCGGTAAAGAAAGGCAACTCCTAGGTCAGGACGAAACTGCAGCCGTTTTACCAGGCAGGTTCTAACAATTACCTGACCTGGTTTGGGTCCGGTCCTCTGGGGTTGACATTCCTTAAATTCTGGAGCTGTCTTAAAAGACTGTCTGCGCTTAGGACTTCCACTTTACACCACCTTAGAGAAACACACACGTTGCTGAGGTCTTCCTCTCTCCAGTGGTGAAAACAGCCCCAGTATCTGCTCAGAAAATATACAGCTGAAGCCAGCTCCGCTGTGTATCTTCCAACTGAAACGAAGTATAGTCTCCCCTTGGCAGGTGTCCTAATTGCATGAGTGTGCCTAGGTTTGAAATAACCTCGGAGGGGGTTATTTTTCTCTCTATTCTTCTCAGAGAGAGGAATCTGTGACAAATGTCCGCACACAGGCAGGATTTTGAACAGGGAAGTAGATTATATGCAACTCCTTTACCAGCCGCCATCTCTGCCCTAAATCACACACAATAATCACCAACACGCTGGCTGAAGAACATATGGAAAGACAGGAACCATAGAATCATAGAATAGTTTGGGTTGGAAGGGACATTTAAAGGTCATCTAGTCCAACCCGCCTGCAATGAGCAGGGACATCTTCCACTAGATCAGACTGCTCAGAGCCCCGGGCAACCTGAACTTGCATGTTTGCAGGGATAGTGCATCTATTACCTTTCTGGGCAACCTGGGCCAGTGTTTCACCACCCTCACTGTAAAAAATTTCTTCCTTGTATCTAGTCTAAATCTACCATCTTTTAGTTTAAAACTATTACCCCTTGTCCTACCACAACAGGCCCTACTAAAAAGTATGCCCCGATATTTCTTATGAGCCCTCTTTAAGCATTGAAAGGCCACTATAAGGTCTCCCTGGAGCCTTCTCTTCTCCAGGTTGCACAACCCCAACTCTCTCAGCCTCTCTTCTCTCTCAGGAGAAGCCCCCGAGGTGTTTGTACACAGGTCTGTGACAGCAGCTCCCAGGAGGGAACATGTATTGAAGCCCTTTTTTATCCGTCTGTCTAGAAGCTCCCCACCAGGTTCCTCTCTCTTTTGAGGGTTTTCACTGTCTTCCTCTTTCCAGATAGCAGAGGTGTAGCCTGAACTTTTGAATAATTACATATACAGTAGGTTCTCACTATTTTCTCATTATTTCTTAGATTTGTATTTCTCCATTTCCTAAGAAAAAGTGAGAGCAAAGCAAAATCCAATAAAGATCTTAAGTGCAGGAACCCACCCCAGACTGGACTCCAAACTCTGATTGGAGTGGTGGCCATAGTTGCTATTTAAGGACTAGTGAGAGTTAGATGTGTCAGGAGGCACCAGAACAGTCAGTGCCCAAGGCAGAGAGCCCATCTTAAGTCACTAAGCCAAGTCACCAAACGGGAAGGAACGTGCAAGGGGAAATCTCCTGCCTTTCTGGGATGTCAGCACCTCATGCTAGGTGTAAAGGAAACTCCTACACTTGGTAACCTGAGTGCTGAAATACTTTCTGAAAATAGATATTCAAAGCAAGAAGGGCTTAGTCTTCTCTTAAGCAGGCTCACTCGGTGGTAGTGGGATCACCAGTATATTTGTAAGGTTGGATCATTCACCCAGGAAGTGGGTCACAGAATTTAAGCTCTTCCTCTGCCCAAGATGAGATCCAAAGCTGTACCAATTTGAACACTCCACACACTGAGAACTTTTGAGGCTTTATAGCAATTCAAGGAGGAAAACTTTCCATGCCCCCTGAAGAACACAAAACCGTGTCATTTCTTGTTAGTAATGGGAAATCTATTCTTGTGTCTGCTCTCAGTACTGGTTATCTATTTTATTTGTAAATGTAAGTGCTACCTACAATGGAAAGAATGGCAGCTCCTCTGGGTGTCTTGTAGAACACAGCAGCTAGCACACAATTTGTGGGGACACCAGACTTGTCACTGTGTGTGAGATATTCGCGAACAGACAAACTGATAAAGCCCTTAGGGAGACTTAGGGGGGGGCGGGAGAGAAAAAAAATAAAAAAAGATTTCTGGATCCCAGTCAGGCTCAGACATAATTGAAGCAGATCTCCTGCCAAGACTCAAATGTTTCCAAATCTGAACCTATCTTTCACAATTTAAATACCCCAGTTCCACACACCCCATACCTCCAGCTGTTGAAGAAATATTTTCAACTAAGTGGTTTTTTTCTTTCAACAAACAATAGGAATTGTAGAAGACAGTCATTCCACAACAAAAGTTGTCTCAGGGAAGCAGGATTCATAGCAACCACATAAGAAAAAATCCCATACTATTACAGATCGAGAGAGCAGAAGCACTTGAACAAACAGGCATAAACTCAGGGATAATCCAAGGATGGTGGCAAACCTTTGCTTCAGTTGTTACTAGTGAAGATGATGTAGAGCATGACGAGTAGGAGGACATAGCCAAAATGGCTCAGGGGGATGGATATGCTTAACTGTAAATTGTGATCCATGATTTGGAAACAGAGCACGTAATCACTGAAAGAAAAAATAGGCTAGAAATGAGAACAAAGTTTCTCACTATTAGAGAGTTAAAGGTCTGGAATGGCCTTTCCATAGCAGCAAAGCGCCCAAACCTGGCCATTTTTAGGAGCTTCATAAATCAGTGAAGGGGATTATATTAAAGACTGGATCAAAATGAACCTAGATATCCTTGGCAGTTACAGGTTCACGTTTATAAACCAGGGAACAGAGGCTCAACGAAGTCCATGAGAGGCTAATCAATCACCCTTCTGAAGGATCAAAAATACTGTTAGAATAGAATAACATTTCAGTCAGATCAAATAATACTGCAGACAAAGCCAAATTTTGCTTCCAGTTCTTCAGATTTTCCACTACGTATGGGTGAAGTTCCCATTCTTGGCTGTGGTCTATAATTAATACACTTCATGCAAATTTTGGACCATCTCCTTATGTCCTGCACGGCCACAGGCAGGCACAAGTCCTCAACATGAGTGGGAACATTTTGTTGCCATCGTACCGAAAAACGGCTGCTGACAGCAACCCTCGGTGTCCTGCTGCCCTTACAATGAGGAGAGTGCAGTGCCAGGCCATGAGGCTGTGGAGCCAGGGAAGCAGCGATGCCTCACATATGGGGATGGGTAGGATACCTCTTCTACAACGAGTTTCTCCCCCTTCTGCCAGAGCAATGCCACAAAAGTGCATTTGAGGCCCAGAAACGGTGTTCACCTTGCACTAGCACTTGGCCATGTAGCCACAATGCAGTCCTCTTAGTTTCCGTGCTGGTGCATCAGAAAGACTGAATTACGGTGCTTGCATCTTTTTTTCCTTATGGAGCTGCTAGAAAATGGGGGCTCTGTTCTGGAAGGACAAGCTACAAACAAGTGCCCTGGAACATCAAGCTGATACTGCCCAGGCTCCCTGGAACAATTTCAGATCACTGTGAAGAGCCTGATCTTACTTTGAATCAATGGCTCAAGATTCACAAATTTTCAGAAGGTATGAACACCACAGGTAGACTGAGGATGTGGACATCATAGCAATCCTGCAGGGATAATAATAGCAGTAATTCGTAATTTGCTTTGAGCTTACTTCCTTTTTAAAATTTATTTAAATAAAAGCAACCCCTTTTTCACAGAAGCCCAAACAATCAAGAGATCTGTCAAGACTTCTCAATTGGTTTTCCCTTTGATGATAAATAGTGTGCTTTTATGTTCAAACGCAGAATCTTCTGCGACATAACTACAGCTCATCGGAGACACTGACAGTCTCTGAAAAACAACCAAAGGGGCAGGAGGCCAGCTTTCATCATTTGTAGCTAATGCACTGTGCAACGTCGAGAGACTGGGGACAATAATTCTACATAGGAAGTCAAAAGTCCTGTATTCCTTACAATTACCCGTCTTCAAAGGAAAGAAAGGCTTTGGTGGTACAAAAAAAAATAATAGTGGTGCTGCAGTTATGCCATATTTGCTGCATCCTGTGTGAATTAGTTTCATTCAAGTATGAACTGTGTTGGTGGCTTTCTAATTTACATTACGCCTCTGAACATTTTTCTATAGTGCCTTTTGAGAAGAACTTGGGGTTTTAGACAAATTGAATATTGTTCTCTCTTTCAAGGAGATCATCCGGATCCAGTCAATGACTCAGTTTTTTATAGCCCTTTTAAAATTTCATTTTATTTTTAGAGTGCAGAACTTATTTTGATTTGTTGGAGCCTACTCCTTTGCAGAGACACATTGTTCGAGAAATCACAAGTGGCTTCACATAAACACTCAGGAAGGATCAGAGACTGGAAAAGCTGTGGAAGCTATAGGAAAATCTGAGCCTGGAGCACAGCACTGTGATGCGATGCAATGTATTACGGCAAATATCAGATCAAGTCAAAGATCTACTAGCTGTTCAACATATTTCAAGCCTTTGCCACACTCATTACTTTGGGAAGGGATGGGGCGAGCCGGGGGCTGCATTTGCTGCACCACAGGGCAGTGACAGCAGGATCCAAAGAAAAGAATTTGCTGTGCTTGGCCGTGACAGAGCAATGCTGCTGCGGCTGCTGCTGCTTTCCCGGGCACAGCGCAACCATCTGCCGCCTCTCACGAAATGCAAGCGCTCCCATGAGGGTTCCAGCTCCTAACTTCAAATTTCCAAACTCTCTGGCTCTAAGGACAGGGAAATAGTAGCCGGAAGCCTGAAGCTTGACCCCACTGGGGGGGTTTTCCTCTCTCATGGATGGCCCCAGACTGAGGACCACATAGGAAGACATGTCCTTCATGTCTGAGGAAGACATTCTTGATTTTCCCCATCCTTTTGCAACTTTCTGATGCTCACTACATGGTCACTCTCCATCTACAGTATATGGTGCTCACACCCATTTTCCCTTGCTTCTGGAGGCTACATTGTTCCCCACTGTAGAAGCAGTTTTCTGTGACGAGGACAGCAGGTACACCATTGCAGATGTCTGGGTAGCTACTTCTATAGGTCCCATAGCATGCTCTCTGTTATCAGGAATTGTAGATAGCCCAGTTTAAAAAAGAAAAGAAGACAAAACATCACAGATGCACAGAAAGCTGCCTCGCCAGGGCATTCGTGGCCAGGCATGTGTGTGAGTCGGGCAGCTCAGGAGCAGTGTAGCTCTGTTCACATGGTGCTACACCCATGTAAATCAGTCCAAGTAATCTTATGCTGTCACACAGAGCTACCTCAGATGTCTCTGCACCCGAGGCAACCTGTACTTTAGATAATCTTCCCAGGAACAATAAGGAGTTATTGAGAATAATTCATATACTAATCCCCAGAGCGGCAAACCCAGGAGTGTCACAACCCATTTTACAGAGGAGGAACAAGAACTTCAAAGCCCTGCAGAAGGGTTTGGGAATGGCAGAGCCCAGTTTCAAGGCTCCCTGTTGCCTGGTGGAGTCCTCTGCCCCCGAGGAGCGATGCAGGCCTGCAGGTGGCTGGGGGCAGGGATGGATGCCAAAACGTGGGAGTCGGAGACTCATGCTGCCAGCCAGGACCTGCTGACGTAGGAAATCCTAAACAGGGCAGTGCACTTGAAGATCACCGTTGACAAGGTGTTTCAGTTCTTTTGTTCACTTGCTGCCCATGGTAATTTGTCCATAGCTTGAAGTTTGCCATTTGGTAATTTTTGCACAGCTAATGAGGACTAATATATGTCCTCTACACCTTGTAACTGCTCACTCTTTGTTATGTTACCACAGAAATATAATCTCCAACACGTAGTTAGCAGAGAGACTCCAAAACACCAGGGATTCATAGCGCAAAAGTATAGCATAGACTAATACTTACTGGTGAAATGCATTAAACATCTTCTGTCACAGTAGGAAATTCAGCAGGCGTTTTTCAAATGACCACACATCATTGGTCTGTTTGGTCCCATGGGAGTCATCTGTGAAACTCTCATTAACCAGACAAGAAGCACGTAAGACAAACTGTTTACTACTCACAATCCATTAATCTTCTAAAGTAAGTGATGCTTGTACGTGCTCAAGTCTAAGTAACTCAACAGGCAGGGGTATTTCTCTGAAGCAAGAAACAGTTTTAAACCCCTCCAGACTTTATTCTGTCTTACTTGGGTTTACAATCAGAAGCAGAATTCTTTTTTTCTTCTACTGAAGAGTGAAAAGTGTTGTCAGAGGTAGCAGCAACACTTTCCGCCTGCAATATGTATGCTCAGCTCACTGCTACAGAACACCAGACAGTACGGTCCCAAGTGACATCTCGGCTGAGCCTTTCACTGCAAACACTACAGTGCACTGTGGGCTCAGAGGACTTTTCTGTAAAAAGGAAAAGAGCATCTGGGCAGCTGCTCTGCCGCAGGACTCACTGCACCTTCTTTATCTCACTTCTACACCTGTGAGCTCTCTTCATTAGTTTGTCTTCCTCTCTTCAGACACAAGCTGTTATGAATTGTTAAGGAATATTGCATAATATATTTTACTAATACGAGGTTACCCACAGATGGAAACCCATATTAGATGAGACAATGCTATCTATCTGCCCTAACAGGTTTGTGAACTGTGAGCAATTTTATCGTGCACTTACAGTTTTATCTTCTAATAGCACATACAATTGCAGAGGATCACTCAACAGTTTATTTTGATTGCAAAGCCTGTGGGCAGAGACCATCTCTTGTATAAGCAGGGTCTTGTCTGTGTCCTCCAGATGCTTCTGGGATGCAAATTCTAAATTTTATCAGTCCACAAGATTGAATTATTCCTGAGTCCTTCCACTGCATAAAGTTGGTATAATCCACTTAGTGTTGTGTCAATTGCTTTACAAAATTAAACCTTTGTGCATTTACTGCAAAAGCATATGGAAAAAATAAGAGCTACACACCCAAGGAGAAACACACACACACACACATCCAGGTGTTTACAGAAATACTCCTCAGCTGCCGCCTGTCTCTGAAGTCCGTAGTCATTGAGTATTCTGCCACTGGCCAAACACAAAACCACTTCAGTCAGACCACCAACAGCACTTCAATCCTACTACCAGTTTCCACCTCTACATCCAACGACTGCCGGTAAGACCCAGACCAGGTCCCTCCATCACCTAGCTCTTTAGCGCATCTAATTTGGGCAGACATGGAGAGATGAAGAGCTGAACCAGTTGAGATCCTCCAAGAAAGGGACCAGAAGAAAGAGTCTCAGTGGGAACAGGTACTTAATCAGCTGCTGAAACAACCTACAATCCTTCCTGCTCCATGCACCAAAGGAGCATGTGTTGGCATGTTCTCAGGGTGGGCTCTGGTCTCCTCGCTGCAGCAGTTAGAGAATTACCACGGTGACTGTGACTGTTTCAGGTCTCTCCCAGGCAGAGGAGTCAACTATTGAGCTCTGAGCTGGCTGGTGCAGGGTTCAGCTCCTGAGACAAAGCTTTAAATGCAACACACGACTGCCCCCATCCTGCCTTTTGTAACCCTGTTGACTACACGGAGCTTGGGAAAGCCTGCACCTCACATACTCCGCATATATACATGCTTTGGACCCTGGGAGGGGCTGGTGACCTTAATGTAGGGGTGGAGAGCTCCACAGAGGAAAGAGCAATTAAAATCTGGTTTTGCCATCCGTGGCCACATGTCTGTGTACCACGGTTTGTTTTGTGCCTTTGGGAAGTTCAGCCCTGCACATGTTCCGCTTTTAGTGCTTTAACAGATCTTCCAGCCATGCGAATCAAACAGCCATTGAATTCAGTCATTTTAAATCAGATCAAGTGTCAGTCTTCAAATTAAAATGTTGACTATAAAAATCAATGGAAGCATTTTACTATTGCACTCTTGGGATTGTTTTAGAGATGCAGTTACAGATTTCAGACGGCTGTGGTTGACTGCAGGGCCCAGGAATATCTTTCAGTCTAGAGCTACGCCTCCGCATACCTTCTGTACGTACACGTGGCCATTGCCCATCTGGATGAAATACTTCTGTGCTGAGCACGCACAGCATAAATTTGATGCCTGAACATTCTATCTGCAGCCCGTGGCACGTACACATTTTCTGCTACTGAGTCAGCAAGCAGGCCTCACCAGCAGGGAAATTTCTCAAAACTAAGTACTTGTAGATTGATACTGGGCTGTGTGTCTCTTACTGGAGACCAAACCATCCTTGAGTCATCACGTGTAGGCTCATCACTAGGGAAAACCAGAGCAGAAGGATAATGAAGGAGGTTTTGAGTTAGTGCAGCCTTAAGCTGGGCTAGATTGAGGTTCTTCTCTGTTGATTTTAGACCTTCAAAAGTCTGAGCCTCAGGACTTACAGAGTATTGGAGGCATCTGGCTCTGGTCTGTACTGTCATTAAAAGCTTATGTATGCAAAACTCGCTACAGGATTTTGCTGTTTTAAAACTGTCCTCTGCCGCTGCACATAAGATCCAGCTAGACCCATCATCCAGATCGTGATTTTGAGCAACTTTTGAGTATTCTTTGTGTCACAAAGTACCCCAAAGCCCTAACACACCTCTTCCATCCTGCAATACAAAGAGCTGGTGCCTGCAAAGGAGCTGAAAACAGATGGTGGATACAACAAAGGGCAAGCATATAACACCATTACATCCTACAGCTGCAAGCCTCTGCTCAGTGTTGCACAGCAAGTCACCAGCCCAATTCCAGTTGAGTATTTTGTAGACATGGTGGGTGGGAGTAGTAAAATGGAGTTTTGATGACTATCCATTGACACAGCTCCATGTTGTTCTTGTAAACTGGGGATTGTCTAGTAGCTCCTTGAGGGTGTTGGAGCAGGTACATCATTCACTTACAAGGTGTTCTCTTAGGAACACGGTGTCAGTGGGCACTGCCCATCATAATTATAAATATTGTATGTCTGTTTGTGATTACTGTGGTGTTTAATAGCTGAGGAGGTGGGGGATTCCAGCAGGGCATACACTCGAAAGCAGTCAGTGCTGGTGAACTTCTTCACTTGAACTCAATGGCCTTTGCAACTATCTTTCTTTACTTCTAACCACGCTGAGTCACTGCTTTGGCACAGCAGAGGATAAAAACCAGCCCAGAGAGCGCAACAGAAAAATTAACAGCAAGTAAGCACAGTTATTAAAATAAGGATCAGGGGCAGAAGGGAGTAAGTAAATTGCTGTAGGATAGGTTTTCTAAGTCCTTTGAAAATGGAGGATATCTTGAGGAAATATTTACAGTTTTTTTCCTCGAGAGAGTGTTAGAGAAAACATACAAATGACTATCCTGGGTCAAAGCAAAAGTCCATCTTCTCTGGTATCCCATCCTCAGCAGTGCCATAAGCGAGTGCCCGGGATGAGAACAGGAGGCTGTGCATGGTACATCCCCTGAATATTTTCCCAGACTCAACTTATTTCTACCTCAAAGGACTTTCTGATCTGTCTGTGGGTTTCTATATTTATTAACCCTCTGTGGAGTTCTCTTCCATGTACCTATGTTGTAAAGTAAACTTTTAGCTTCCACTACATCCTTTGGCAGCAAGTGCCACCAGTCTACTGTCTCCTCTGTGAAGGGCATTTCTATTTGTTTTGAACCAAGAGCTACAGCACAGTCCCCACATCATATCAGCTAATTTGACTTGGAAAAAAGCCACAATGAAAATGATAGTTGTACCTGAGGGCAATGAGACCCAAAGAAAACTCAGGGCCAAATGTGCACAAGGCCAGTCTGCCCTTGATCACACTGAATATTCATATAACATGGACACAATCAGAAGGGCCAACGGTGCAAGACAGGCCCAAGATTCGACAGTGGGAAATGTAGCAGAACAGTAAAGAATAGAATAATGTAACTTTTAGATAAACTAAAGATTGGCAATTTCAGATCTCCAACTAACAGTCATTTTAAGTTGAGATGCTCTTACTTACAGCCAATTAATTGCAATTAATGCCAATATTAATGCTCTGCCTTTAGTCTGTTAGCTTTCCCATGTCCTACTCTTCACTTTGAAGGTACCAAGCCACTGAGTCAAAATTAATTCAACCAATGAACAGTTTCGTACTGCTGGACTTTCTTAGCGGGGATCAGATGAAGAAAAGAAGAATCCCTTAAAGTCAGTCCATGGATTGCATTTTTTAGTGGGTTTAGCCCTTGCTGTTTCAGATGGAGTTAACAGCTGTGTACAGTCACCCAAAGGATCATTTGGATAACTGAAGCAAATGTTATTGTACAAAACCACGCTACCCATGGTCTGCTGAGCTTGCTGGTTGCTAGTGCAGAACAGCTTTACTGATCTAAGGTCTAACAGGAATTGTAGATTTCTGTAATTTCTGTAATCACAAACATTTCTAGAATTACAGAAATGTTATCATCATCTTCCTCCTGCCAATGAAGGACCACTCCTTTCTGCATCCTTTGACCCATGTGTGTTTTATTTGTTGTTGATCACCATGTGGAGCGGTAACAGACAGCAGAGTTAAATGTGTAGCTAGACAGTGTGTCAGGTAATGTGGAAAGCTGAGCAGTTCAGGGTCAGTGACAGCTCAGGGTCTCATGCTCACATTGCTTCTACCGGTGTATAACACTGTCCAGGAATTCACAGGGTATATCTAGTACAGTAGACATCAGGATGTCCCAGCATAGCTGCAGTACAAATAGGGAAGCTAATTTTAGCGCTTAAGTAGTTGCTCATTTTAGTAAATATTTAATAAAAAAAATTAAAACTTCAGAAATTGATATTTTTTTTTTTTAAGTTATGGTTTTTCTCTCCCCAACACACAGTGAAGGTTTCAGTTCCCCAGTCCCATACACTGCTTATTCAGGACCTGCCCTAAGGAAGCCTACGACTGAGTTAGGGAGCCTGTCAATGGGCAGTTGGAAGGAGGAGAAGGGCAGTTATCTCCTCAAGAGGATCTGCCGTTGATGAAGGTTTAGCCCCCACTGAGTTCATCCGCTCCCCTTTTCCTGCGTTAGACTTTCCTCCCCCTGAATTTTGCCAAGATCCACAACTGACTGCATCTGAACTCCAGAGGCAGGTTATCTCCCAGCATGGAGTTTGTGGTTGGACACAGGGAGTAGGGTGAAAACCTTAACTAATGACAAAATGACAGAAAATTGTGTAGCACCAAGAGAAAAAATAATCAGTAAAAAGATCTCCATTCAACATCCCTAAATGCAGGTATACAATGATTCCCACAGGAAACTGCTCCACAACAGGGAAAATTGTAACAAGGCAAAAATCCTGAGCACCACTTCAGCAGCCCCTGTGATGAAAGTATAACAAATCATGCTCCCCTCACAGCAGCTTTTTTGCGCTCCTCTCTGCTGGCACAGCAGAGACCTCTGCAGCTTTATGGGCATCATTTCCTGACCGGGAGAGGTGCTTACAGCTCGTGGGGGACCCATTTGTCCTGAACCAACTTCTTCCCAATCAATTTCATTGGCACTATGGGACCGTGCCAGCGTAGCAGAAGAGAAAAGGCTCTTCACTTTTTTTGAAGCATATTGATCTCACCAAACCTACGGAATTAACCCACAGTACAAATGGATCGATCAAACTCCCAAATACTCATGCCACCTCTTGCAAAAGCAAGTGACAGCACCATTTCAGAGGGCGTGCAATTACATTTACAGTTGAAAAGGGCCCAGCAAGGAAAGACCTGGCTATAGTCCAAGTCTAATGGACTTTATTTAAATGTACACACCAGCCCTGGAACACAGCAACTCCTGTCAAAACTGGTGTAACAAAAATGCTAGCTTTGGTGGATCATCACATTTTTATCTCACATATCAGACCAAATGCAAATACAGCAGTTCACCCAAACCCTCACCAGTCTTTAAGAAAGCAAGTTAGCAGAAACAAAGATGACTAAATTAGCCTGAAGACTGTGGTCCAAAATAAATACTCAACACTTCTGGTTTTCATTTTTTTCTGGCAATACCACATTGTCACAAAAAAAAAAAAAAAAAGATATGTGGGTGGCGAGAGATTTGCCCCTGAAGGAAAGAGGGCAGCAAACGGGACCATCGACCTGAAATGGTTGTGAAGTTTTAAATTTCAACTGGGTACACAAAGGCATCCTCGGACAGGAAGAGGCAGCAGATGTATTTTTCTCCAGCCTCCCAGGTCCCTGCGTGCTTCTCCAGCCAGCTGTAGGCTTCTAAAAGTGCTGTGATGCACAGGGATGCTGATGGCTCAGACCCAGGTAGCTCCTGCTTAAGCAGCTCATGGGATCCCTGCAGCTACATTTGGATCAGATAGTGATGCTGGATTTAAAATAATGCAAATTACTTATGTCCATCTTGTTAGTACTCAAATGTTTATTTATTATTCTGACTGAAAAATGCCTAGCAACAGCACTGTAAATCTTTGGAAATGTGTCCATGGGACTCTAGTTTTGTTGCTTCCCTTGACTTTCCTTCTTTCTTGATAGCTTATAGTACTCTTATATTATTACTCAAGATTAGCATTTTCGTTAAAACAAGAGCAGTTTTCTGTGTGAATCTGCAAAATTGATCTTGTGTGTCTCTACTGGCAGCCACCCATAGTCGGACTTCATGCACCCTAATGCTGGAAATGCACTTACCTAAATTAGATATCCCATCGCAGCAGAGTGCACTGATAGCAGGGGCTTATCAGGGCCGCTGCGCCCTGGGAATCAGCTGGCTACTCCTTATCTTGCAGGAGATTGAATTTATGGCATTTTTTTATTCTAAAGCTCAACTGTAAAGATGCCAGATTTGTTTGTCAAGTCAGCTCAAGAATAACGCTAAATCTCTGATGTTCTCAAATGGGTTTGAAGGTTTGCTGTAGCAAAGCTGCTTTATGGAGCTCATTCTTTGTTACGGTCCTTTACCTTTACATCTTCGTTTGCCCAGCCACTTTGAAGGCAATGAAAATAAGGCAGCCAGCAACCTAATCCATTCCATACATTGAATTATTTTGCAAGCTCAGCCAGTGCTGCATTGCCTGCAGGAACTTGCTTCTTAAATAAATCTTTTCTTCTAAAAAAAAAACACTATTAGAGGATTTGCATTTTTCCTTTCAGAAATATAGAGGGAGCTGTGACTGGGAAAAAAAAAGTAATAAAGGAACCATTTCTGCTCCGATAATAGCCTGCCTGGATCGCACAAGTAAAATTTGTGCCATTCCACTCCCTTGCTGCGATGCCACCGAACGCCTGAGCTGACGTGTTACTCCGGGCGGGGAGGGGGCTGAGGGAGCTGCTACGTGCCAGGTCCCCCTGAGGTGCTTTGGGAAAGGGGCGAACCCCTGACCCCACAGGAGAATACTCACCCACGCAGCATCAGTGGCAAGAGCTGCCCTGCCAAGCAGTCACAGCTGTGCTTGCTCAAGGGTGCCAGCGCAGCCCTGGCAGCTGGTGGCACTTCCCCGGTGGCACAGCTGTGCCACCCAACCCAATGGCACACGCTGAGCCGGCAAAAACTCCCTTCTTCTGCAGCAGGTGCTTTTACCATTGGTTGTCCTGCCACAGCAATTTGAGTAAATAGATTTGGGGCAGAGAGGGTGTTTCTTCGACTTTGCGTTGCTGGAATTGTGAGCATCAGCTCCTCAAGCACAGAACCTCTGTTTGGTGGGACAGAGAAGTAATCCCAAAACCCACTTCTAACCCTCTCCTTGGGTTGGGGAGGTGAAACAGCAGCCACTTCTTAGCCCCTAACGTAGGAAAATGCTTTCATTTAGGTTCACGTCCTACTGAATGAAGGCTCAGTCAAGGCACAAGACAAACATAGGCTTAAATGTTTTGGTACAATGGTGAAGACTATGGAATGAGAGCATTCATGATGGCGACTGGGAAGGTGTTGCAGTGACTGCTCTATACTGCCACCTAGGAATCTGCATTCACACAGCAGCCTGAGTCTTCAAATTCTGCCAGTTTGTGTGCCAGCGCATTGGATCTATACAGTGTGCCAAGAAAAGACTCACCAAGAAATAATCTCCGTTTTCAACCCATGCTTTAAATGCAGGGACACAGTGAAGCCTCCTTGACTCTGAAGGCCTTACTCACTGTGCTTGTTCATGATGAGTATAAATCAGTATAAATCAGTAATAAAGCTCAATCACAGAACAGCGCGTCCTTCTCTTTGTCCAGGAGAGTGGGATCTGATGCTTTTTGTCTGCTGGCTGCCGCTTTGATTTCCCTGACGAGGACTCACAGGGTGCGTGCCAGGCCCAGGACCGCCTTCTGCCCTACCGGACCAGCCACAGGAGGACAGGCAGAGCTGAAGTTTTCAGAAAGAGAATAAAAGAAGAATGGTGCCAAATCAACACCAAACCTCAGTCAGGACAAAAATTTGCACATTTTGAGGAAAGGCACTGGAGTAGATAAAGCTGGGGAAAGTCTACAGCTTGGACAGCCAATAACCTGAACTCCTCCTGCAAAATCTTCTGTCAAAAAGCCAGTTCTGGCTGTCATTTTCATCTTCCACGTCTTAAATGATAAACCAAAGGGAACAAATTTAATGTGATACACAAAACCAAGACTGCTCTTCAGTAGCTAGCTATTGTTTAGTACCTCTCCTGAACTATAACATTGAATACTTGCAGCAGCTGATTCTATACAGGACTTTTATGAGTGTACAAGTATATTTAATTACTGTTAAGTAGTTCCTCTGAATGGAAAAAGAAACTGCTCTGGTTGTGTTGGATGACAGAGCTGGTTGTAACATGATTTAGTCCTTGTTTGATCAAGCCACTGCAACACTCAAGTGGTTCAGAAATGTTCATTACCCCAGGTGACCAGATATTACAGACCATTCTGCTCATGCTTAACTGTTATTAATAAAAAAAAAAAAAACAAAAAACAAAAAAACAGCAGTTGAACAGTTGAACAATTTTGAAAGTCTCAGTAATCCTTGAAATGTGCTGCTGGCTTGGCAGTGATGCTTCTTTGGAGAGGAGCTCTTCACAGAGACCTGCACCCCAACTTCCCTAAGTTAAGCAATTTCTTCCATGATGCCAGGCGAATGCATCCAGTCTCTTTTGGTTTCGAATGTATTGTAAATCTCAGGGCCAAAATTGTGTGACTGTGCACTGTCAGTTGTGGTGTGGTGTGTGCGCATCAGCCCTCTGGTGTTTAATGAATATTCAGACCCAGTGGCCTGTCAGTCACTATGCTTGAGGAAATGCAATTTTTTTCCTGTAAAATTGTGATAAGGACGTATTTAGCCCCTTTGTGTATGTTTGTAATAATGTACATTATTGGACCTTTTCTGTGCCACTGAATGTTCACTCACTCAAGAAGGTGTATTGACAGAGGGAACCTCTCTCCCCTTCAGAGCCTGAGTCAGCTAGTGGTGTGATAACCAGAAAGGAAAATCCATATTTTACATTTTAACCAAGCGTACACGGTTTGGAATTGGACAGACCATAAGGACAGATTTGCAGAGATGCTCTGAAGACTGAAAATTCACTTAAGAGAATTAAGCCAAATCAAAACACAAGGAGTTAATGATGATATACACAGCACCCTGTAGCTGTTTTTATTTATTGATGATACTCAATATTTACAGCAGCTGTTAAACCTGACTGGTTTACTATCATGACCAGTTCCAGCTCATTATTCTCTCTCATTTGACCTCCTCCCATGTCAGGTAAGAAACAGTCTGTGATCTTAGCAGTTATCACTCTTTTTCAGAGAAATCCTTAATTCTGTTAAAGAAGTGTTGAAATCTGTCTTGCTATGTCAGGAATAAAATCATTAGCACCTCATAAGAAATGGTGTAATTTTGAGAACAAAATTGAAGTTGCTTTTATTTGATAATGGAAAAACTTACCAACAAAATTAATGTGCCCAGAGCAGAATTTCTTACATCTGTCCAGTAAGAAAAAATCACAGGACCACAAAGAGCAGATCCACCCATCTTTCCCTCAGCCAGGCCATTCACTCGGCCTCTTTCCTTCGTGTGTATCGCTCTTCCAGGGCCCCAAATTTGAGTGCATTCCCTGCAGATGCACTGCACTGTTTAGCCCTGGGTTTCTGATGCGGATACTGTTTCTTTCTGTGTAAGAACAGCGTCAAACTCAAATTTGGTGGAGGGGCTGGCTTTCAGCTCCCCTGGGATGTGGGTGTAGGAGAGGGATACGAACTGAAACATTCTGCTTTTCTGCAAAAACTCCCTTATTTTCCCCATTCATCCTAATCCAAATCCCACATACCTCTTTGAGCAGTGTTTTCGTGCTCTCTACCTGGGCTCTCATCTCAGGCACAGTCTCTCTCCTACTCAAACACAATGTCTGGCATTAAAGCGTGACTGGCTTTCTTTGTCTCCACCTACAATAAAAATGAGCCTGGCTCGACAGCAATAATAACGGCAACCCCTTTTCAGGTTTATAGTTTTATTACTCAAAATGCTCTTATGGTGAAAAAAAAATCGCCTTCTGGTTTTACACGCGTAATAAATATCCACATCGGGGCGCACAACTAGGAGGTTTCGGTACTGGCTGTCAGAGTGGGGGCCCTCACTCCCGCGTCTTTCCTGCTCACAGCCCGGCTCCGCAGGACACCGGTACGCAGCCCTGGCCCAGCTCCACGAGAAGCTGGTGCGCGGCCACGGCTGAGCTATATCGGGAGCTGGTACGCAGGGAGCCGGTGCGCAGAAACACGCACAAAGGTAGCAAGAAGCAATCTGGACGTACATGGTCCCGCTGGCCCATCTCCTCCCTGCCCTTCTGGAAAAAAAAAAAAGAAATAAATAATAATGTGGCAGAAGCCCCTGTGTCAAGTGCTCCGCCACTTGCAGAGGTTTTCAGGCTGGACACTGGAAACAAGATTTGGGAAATACAGCGGGAGCAAGGGAAGAGAAAGGAGGGCATGTGCACGCTCATCAGTTCTCGGCAGGAGTGAGGTTGAAGTGAAAAGCTTCCTGATGACCTCCAACATGCTACTGAAGCATGAATATAGCAGCTAATTGAGAGGCTGAGTTGATTGCCTGCACTGCACTTAGAGGCTTCAGGTTAAAAAAAAAAAAAAACAAAAAGAAGATACCTCAAGGAGATCTGGGAAATTATACGGGACACGGGCAGAGAGGGCAAGGAAATGGGAATCTGTGGCGTAAAACCTTAACTGGGACAAGCAGCAAAATGTTCAAATGTTAATTTAAAGACCAGAGCTGAAGGGCTTGCACCTCTCTGCCTGCCGAAGCCTTCACCTGCGGCTAACAGATGTAATCAAATTACAGGAGGCTGTTAAGCACTGGCAATAAACTATCCCTGGATGTACACAGGGCTGTGGAGTGTTGCTTAATAAACTGCAAAATTTCTTTCACTCTCACCTGTTTTTTTTGTAGGTTGCTGTTCATTTTCCTTCTGGAAGCGATGGTAAATGCAGCATCATCATGTCAGTGATGTATGTAAATCTTTTACCGATCCTCAGAAATTTTAACTGTCCCTGCCTCCAAATACGCCAGCCTCCCTTTAATTTCTTTGAGAAAAGACTATGTTTTAGAAAAGACAGCCAAGAATACGTTTTAGAAAAGACAGACAGTTCTGGCTTTCATTTTCCTGTTGCGTGTGTATTTGTGTGCATGCGTGTGCATGTGCATGTGTATACAGTAGTGCTAGAGCAGGTGTTCCTCGATGATGTGTTGTCACTGAAATTAATGTTTATTCTCAAAGCAGTCATTGTGCATCAGGTTCATTCATTATCCTGGAACAAAGACAGTTTCTTTCTCTAAACCGTCCTGCAGGCACGTTTGTGTGGAGCTCTAAGATGAATTTTGCAATAATCACCAGCCCGTATCTAGCAAAACCCAGTTTCAGCCACAGGCACGTTAAATACCTTTCATCCAAAGCAAACAGGTAAAAATTAACACTTAGGTCACCTCCTGGGGTTGTCATGTGACATAGCTGGTAATAGAAATACTTAATATTGTAAAAGAAAATCAATATTAAGTCCTTTAATAATGCAATGATTTTATAATATAACTATTAATAAGGAGCATCATCTTATTTTTATGTATTCTAAAGTTACAGCAGTTACACTAGTGACACTAAACCATCTTAAATATGTAACCAAAGAAATCACTGCTGAGAAACACAGATACTTCAAGCTGTCCTCAAAAGAGGACTCAGCCACTTCGGATTCTTGTGTTCCTTTGTCTGTCCTCAGTCCCTCTGTCCATGACAGTATTTATAGTGTGCGGTCACATGCTGAGGAAACTTGGACGGTATAAAGGCACAAGAATAACTATAAATGAACGAAAAATGAGCACCCCGGAGTAGCAACAATAAGAAAACCAGAAGGCTTTTGGAAAGCAGTGCATTTTATTCCCACATCTCATTCTGCAGTCTTCCGCTGATGCTATTAAAATGCCTCAGCACGAGGCAATATTTTTATTTTATTGTGCGACAGTCTCTTTTACTGAAAAAGTGGATTGCATTTGCCAAATTCCCATTTTAATTTAGGGAATTTACAGGTATAAACAGAACACAATATAATCACATTTCAACTATACATGCAAATGTACAACATTGTAACAGCAGCTTTTTTAACAGTCAAAACTGTTTGAATTTCCGCAAGTTTCTACTAACACTTCAACAACAGCAAGCGGCAAAACATTGAACTCCCCCAGGGAGAAGTCCTGCAACGAGAGTCCGGGGGGAGAGCTTTCTACAGCACGTGCCAAACACGGAGTGTACGCTACAGGATCTAAGACCGGCATCCAGGTGGTAAAAAGATCCACATTCCCTGGGGACAGAAAACACTGAACACGGTGAGGACAGATCAGAAATGTGGGTTTCTCTTCAGCCATCTGTACGATTACAATGCAGTTCAATATCGTAACGAGTTTAGTAATACAGAAACTATAAGTCATAGGCACAACCTTTTTTAGTCTAGGATGCATTTGAAAAACTAATGAAAATCCTATTATATGAGCCTACAAACAATAAATAGTGGGTTTTTTTGCAAAGATGCTGTATGGAGTTTGAGCAGAAAGTAAACATTGTATTTTGGCATATAGCCAGAATCTCTCCATACTCACAAGCTACACATAATGTGTGATGTACAGATCTCCACGCACCATCCCTCAGCTCAGCAGCTACAGGCTTTTAGCCTGAATGTCTTTATAACCATCTGCTTCAAAATTCATGGGTGATGCCAGGTCACCCAACTTCTGCACTCGCTCAAAAAACATACTGTCGCACCCGATGCCCCTGCCTGCATTTATCGACAAGAATCTAAAGCTCCCGCAGAGATCAGTTTTGCAAATATTCCCTGCTGGGTAAATTGCTCATTTTGGATTTCAGTGCTGAACGTGCTGTGAGGCTAATGCTGCCTGCTTGGCTTGAGAAGGCATTGGGCTAGGCACTGCTTGATTAGGGCTGTGGGGATAATTGATTTTCAGTTCAGTGTCTTAATTAATAATAATAATAACAACAACAATAATAACAACAACAACAAACTTGGTTTGTTTTTTCAGGAGATGACAACAACTTGTTTTAGCCTGCGGTCAAGACGGCCCGATGGTTGGGGCACCCTTTTGGGACGAGGAAGACTCACAGTCAAATCTCTTCTCTGCCTGGTTGTGAGCAAAGGTTTGACCCAAGGACCTGAAAGGGTGTCCCCAGGCTAAGAAATACTCGAACACTTGTTTCCCTGGCCTTTCCCATTAAACGTACGTAGTACAAAATATTAGCATACTCAGCTGGAGCTCCCACGGGATCACTGGAACGGCCAGGGCGGAGAGGCAGCTCTGCCCCTCGCAGCCCGCTAGGACACTCTGGGCACAGGGGAGCAGCTTCCACCAAAGCCACGGATGTCTTGGTGCCGAGGGCATCGAGCATCCTGGCTCGCAAGTGCTCGGCCGTGGGATCTGCCAGAGCACACTGCAGCTCCCTGCCTGCCTGCCTGCGCTTTCTTCCACTGCACACGCCAGCGTGGGGACAGTGAGGGCTGATACGCACAAAGCCGTGTCCCAGCATGTGGCCAGGATACAGCAAAACTGTCCTGCAAATGCACTCCTGGGAACCCCGGAGAGATGGTGGCCCCAGTTCAGCTATCAGCCTGTACTTCTGAGAGAGGGAGATGGAGAGGACTCCTAGGTTCCAGTCCAGGCTCTGATTCACTCCACTTTAGGGTACAAGGAGGGGATAGCACAAGGCACACACTGTCTCCCTAATTTTTTGATAGCCCTCCCAAATCAAATTAATACATACCAACATTTCCAAGCTCTTTTATTTGTGTCAAGCTAATATTCCCAATGCTACATGTAGTTAAAGCTCATAGAAAAACATCCTTCTTTTGCTAACCAAAGCTTCTCAAAAGTTCAGATCTGGTTCTGCTCTCATGTACACCACCACGAGACTAAAGTATTTCTACTGAAGACGCAAACCACCCAATGTAAACCAGGTCCAAGGTCCAGCCTGGCCACAGAATCGGGGAGAGTTTCAATTCTTCAGTTAAGAGGGTGATTTTACACCAATATAATTGAAGTGGCACAACCTCTAGCTCTGTTGCAATTGTATTGACACAGAGGAGCACATAAAAGTACAGTTAATAGGAGCTTATATATTGTAGGAATATATTTATATAGAGTACCTATAATAGGACAGATACAGATACGGAAGCACACCAACAGAGCCTCCGAATGGTGTTAAAATCAGAAGGCTCCAGACAGAAGCTAAGCTACAGGCCACCACTGTGTCACTGGCACTGCTGACTAGCTCGATGGCACTGATGCCCCCCATGGCGCAGGCTGCTGGGCAAGCGCCCCGTGACTTCCCCTTACCCAACTCTCTCTGTGTCCACAGCAGAGGACTCGGCACCTTTGGCTGTGGTGGGTCTAAACTGATGTACTGCAAGCAGTTGAAAGCAAGCCCAAAGCATGAGCAAACTCTGACCTGTTGTTTTTGACAATGAGGTAAAGTCATCCTACATGATTTGGAGTTGTCAGCATCGATGTGGAAATGTATGCTCTGCCTTTCCCCCTGTACAGAGAACCAGGTGTCTGTCCTCAAGCTATAGTTTTTCAAACCTGCTTTTTAAGGGTTTGGTAGCTCTTCATTTTCTATCAAATAATCCTTCTTTATATAATTAGCACCCCTCACCAACCTCCATACTCCAAGATAGGCATCCTTCAGCGAGCTCCTGTTCACTTCTTGTGTGCCGGTGGCTTTTCCCTGGACCACCAGTCCCTTGGCAGGTTTCTCAGTGCTGTCCTTCTCTTCCCCTCTGCTCTGGCTGTCCCCTGTGGCTGATCCTTCCACTGCTGCTTCCTCAGCCCCCTTCTCCTGGGAAATGGCCTCCATCGCAAACAGTGCTTGGTCTCCAGCCTGCCTTTTCCCCTCCTCTTCTCTAGCTTCTTTCTCCAGGTCCTCATAATTGCTCTGCCGTCTGGTCTCGACGTACTTGGCCACGCAGTAAATGACAGACCCCAAGGTGTTGACCACAACACCGGCTATAAATAACTTTGTGGGCTCCACATCATTGAATGCCACCATGCCCACCGTGATGGTTGCTATGCTCTTCACCACCCCTACGAAGCTGGTGGTCACAGCCGAGTTAATGTAAGTGCAATGAAGGGTGGTAAAGTTCATGGCACAGCTAATCAGGACGCAAGCGATAAAGATGCATACCATGGCAGGGTCCTTCCACCCCGGGAAGGACCAGACGTTGATGGAATCCATGCTGGCAAAGGAGCAGATGATGAGAAAAGGGGTGGCCGAAACAGCGATGGCATACTGGGCTGTCAGGGGTCCGTATTCACTATCTACACTGGTCTTCTGAATGAGCACCAGGTAGGCAGCGTGTATC
The DNA here is from genome assembly GCF_000708025.1 of Charadrius vociferus. Classification (NCBI taxonomy): domain Eukaryota; kingdom Metazoa; phylum Chordata; class Aves; order Charadriiformes; family Charadriidae; genus Charadrius; species Charadrius vociferus. Next base: position 1,100,137 of record NW_009647763.1, on the reverse strand, counting down.
AGCACGGCCAGCACGCCTGTCACATAGCCCATAGCATCCCCAGTCAGGTCACCAGCTCCTGTAAGGAGAGTCAGAGAAGGAAACAAGCATGGTTTTTGCATGTGAGACAGAAAGACAGCACTGTTTTGGGCTCAGGGGGGGGATATTTAGGAAATAGGCATCAGTGCCTTTTCTGTAACTCCTAGGATTTGTCCCACAACTGGGCACGCTTACTTCCCAACAGATATAGATATATAGATAGATAGATAGATACTTTCAAAGCTATTGAATGTCTTTTACTCTCCCCATAAATTCTGCAGCCAAAATCAGATTGTGTTCTCCCTTTTGGGAAGACACTACAGGAGATTTGCAGCTGAAACCGCACACACACACAGCAGCAACACTGGGCATCCTCTCGCCAGTGCGGGCACACGCCAGCTCGAGCTGGCCGGGCTGCCTGCCCTCCTGCCCCCCGGCCCTCCTTCTGCCATCCCAGTCCCCCCAGCAAGGCCAAGAGGTGTGGGACCCTCACAGCGAGAGCCTGCGCGCTGCACCCCCAAGTCAGGCTTCTTTGCAGATTAAGCTACTCGCCGTGTGTGTGTGTGTGCATGCATGCGTGCGTGTTGCACCTACCCTGTCAGATTGAATTTACCCCAGTAGGGCTGCAGTTGCCCCCAGAAGATTACACCTACCCCTGTAATGTTGCACCCACCTCCCATAAGACCACACCTCCCTCTATAGGGTTGTACCTTCCCTAATAGGGTTGCAATAAGGTTGCACCTGCTCCCATAGGTTTGCACCGACCCCTCTAGAGCTGCACCGACCCCCCGAAGGATGGCCCTGTCTCCCTAAGGTTGCACAGAGCCCCGCGAGGTTGTACCTGTCAGAGCGGGGCTGCATCCCCCCCGCAAGGTCGCACCTCC
>NW_009647763.1:1088794-1098095 GCF_000708025.1 Charadrius vociferus | reverse complement strand
GTATGCCCCGGCGGCATCGCGGCGGAGCGCGCCCGGCCCGACACTAACGTGGGGGACCCGTAGGAAACCCCACGTCTAGCGGAGCGGGGAGGTCAGTGCAAGCCCCCCTCCTTCTTTCCCCCACGCGTGCACAAGCAGGGCAGTACTGCTTTTCTCTCCCCAAAAGCGTACGGTCTCCCAGAAAAATGCATCCATGGAGCCTGCCGGCGGCATCCCACCCGTAGCCCCCCGCTGCCTCGCGTTGGGGTCCCGGCCACCCTCCGGCTTGCCAAAGGGAGCCCCACGTCTCCGGGCAGAGAGACGGGAACCGCTGCTGAAAAAGTAGGGAGAACCTGTTTGCGGCAGGGGGTATTTCCTTGAAAAGTCACTAAAAATTGGTGACCACACAGACTCTTCGAAAGCGATGTTTTAAAGCCCGGTAAAGTTTCAATAAGCTCATCCCTTCCCTCAACTTGCCAGATGAAGGTTTTAACAGGAGACTACAATAGGTCACCTCCACTCTAAGGCAAAGCAAAAGCATTTCTCTCAAACTGTCCTCTGTCTCCTGCAGTGCCAGGCAATGTAAGGGAATGAAAAACTATACTTTTTTTTTTCGGATCTGCCTTATCTTGAGACTTCTTTAACATCATCCATGTTAGGTCTCTCTCATTACCAGACTGTCACCCATCAATATGAGATTAGCAAAGTTATTCTTTTTAAACAAAACCACGCTCCTCCCACTCCCCAGGAACAGTATTAGGAAGAACCAGCCTGGGGGAGAATGGCACACTTGACATCCAAAGCTTGTTTTTGTAAGACTTACCATAAAAAAGAGTGGACCGGATCCTGACAAGGATTGCCAGTTTTGGTGGGCTTGTAGGGAATTCAACACAAGCACAGCACGCCTTTCAGCAGTATCAAAATGGCACAACTATTTTTTGTGAGATTTCTGCAGAAAAATGTTACCGTTCAGCCTTAGTTCCGTTCACAGACCTCAGTGGACAAACCCAGCCCCCAAAGCCAGCTATACTTTTTCCCAGTCGTTCCACTGGATGCTCTTGCACAGCTCAGTGTTGGGGTGAGACCTGTAGCAATCGCAGGAAAGGGGGCGCTGATGCCAACAGCTCTCAACAAGAGCAGGGCAGGCGTCGGGACAAAGTGTGCATGAAATGACCATGCTGGTATGGAGGAGTGGTGGGAAAAACACAACGGACCTACAGCGCTGGGCTCTCCATTTGAACCGTGAGAAGCCACATACGGCCAGGATTGTAGCTGGGTGCTGTAAGGGGCTCCCGGCGGTCACGAGGATCATCCAAAGAGGCTGTCTCCAGCTTGCCTGCCTTTCATTTTTCAGTCTTCAATTTATTCATTTTTTATCAAGCTACTGTTCTATTCCCTCCTTCTTGCCTGGCACTTTCTCACCGTCCTTCCTCCCCTTCCCCATCCCCATTACAGAGCCTGACATTAACGCAAGAAAAAGACTGACTTTGTGAGGACCACTGTAATACACACCTGACTCAAAACTGCAGCCTCTCTTTTCCTCCTTCACCTCTTCTTTTCTTCATCTTCACAGATTCTATGGGAGGATTCTCTTGATATCTATCATTCTAAATTGCCTTTTTCCTTTTTTACTTTAAGTATTCCCTAATTATTTTCCACGACAGTTTATTTTCCATTTTGTTCTCTGTTTTTTACCAAGGCAGTAGTTTTCATCTTCTTTTTACATGCAAATCTTTAGTTTTAATAGTATTTGACTACATTTCTATTGATTAAAAACTCCAGTGATTGAAATATTAAAATACTGAATAAAGCCCACCCCAGGGCTGTGTGCGTATATGCCTCCTTTAAAAGGTGAGAGTAATACCTATCTGAATTTATCAGGTTAATTCAGTCACAAAAGCCATGGATGCAGTCAGGATACTTGGAAGTTTAATCTGTGCTAACTCAGGGTGGGAGGAAAGCATGCACCAAAACCCAGAAATCTCAAGGCAAAATGACGTTGTCAGTTGTGGTCACCTCCCTGGAGTCATGGGGCGCTCCACCTTGGGGGGCTTTCACCCACTTCAGAAGCTGCACTGCAGCACAAAATGTAAACTCACAGTCAAGTGGCCTAAAATATTAAAGTGGATAAAGGTTGAAACTCTCATTTAAACTTACTGGAGACCAAGTCTGGCTTCAAAACCCACTGAAGAACTGTGCCAATGCATTTACACCAGCCTCCATTTGGACTTATCCCAAGCCCACACAGCACAACTTGAAGGAACACGTGGATCACTGTGACAGTGTTTGCACATGGGAGAAAAAAAAGGCCTTCTGCCAAAGAAGTGCAGATGGAAAAAAAAAAAATCTAATTGTGCTTTCTGGAAATACCGTAGTAATTGGGACTCCACTTAAGCGTAACCTCTGGGAGAAACAATTTTGTCCCCTCACCAGTGAAATTATCGCTAGTCTCTGATATTGCAAAGGATCAGGCTGCAAGTCTGCATTGGGGGCTAAATACTCTCCCAACTGAAACAGAAAAACAAGTGTGTAAGAAGGATAAAAATTTGAATAGAATAGTTTAGTTGGAAGGGACCTACAACGATCATCTAGTCCAACTGCCTGACCACTTGAGGGCTGACCAAAAGTTAAAGGATGTTATCAAGGGCATTAAGGGCCTCTTAAATGCTGACAGGCTTGGGGCATCACCACCTCTCTAGGAAGCCTGTTCCAGTGTTTGACCACCCTCTCGGTAAAGAAATGCTTCCGAATATCCAGTCTAAACTTCCCCTGGTGCAGCTTTGCCCCGTTCCCACACATCCTGTCACTGAATTCCAGGGAGAAGATCTCAGCACCTCCCTCTCCACTTCCCCTCCTCAGGAAGCTGTAGAGAGCAATGAGGTTGCCCCTCAGCCTCCTTTTCTCCAAACAAGACAAGCCCCAAGCCCTTAGCCGCTCCTCACAGGACATGCCTTCCAGCCCTTCCACCAGCTTTGTTGCCCTCCTCTGGACACATTCAAGGACCTTCACATCCTTCTTAAATGATGGGGCCCAGAACTGCACAGAGTACTCAAGGTGAGGTCGCACTAACACTAAATTTGGGAACTCAAGCACCTGTGTCCCAGGCACCATTTGCTATCCCTTGGAACTCAGCTGTGTTGCAAGGCCAGCTTCTCTTGCAACATCTCTCATGGTACTCCTAGTTTTAGTCTTGTCTATACACAGCAAGAGGAGGTGGGGGGGAAGGCGCCATCCCTTGTCAAACCACCACCTTCTCAACATGGATTCAGGCCAGGCCCAGTACTAGTCTCCCACTGCCTCTGCACCACTCTGCACTCGGAAAAGACAAGTTCTCCTGCACTTCGTTGGGAAGGAACTGGATAAAGCAACAGAGAGACATCATTTGAGGTAACAGTGCAGTGAAGGTACTTCCCTCACACTATCGGTTCTTGTGTCCAGAGACAGCAGTGGGTGCTCAGTTCGTAAGTTGACACTGTTACAGAATTTTGACCTAGCAGCGGGGCACAGATCATGCTAATGAATAGTTCTGTAGTTCCTTACAGTAATGATACATTAACTCTAATCCTTTGATGCAAATTATGCTCAGCTCTGCATTTCACCTAGGTACAATGACGGGTGAGAGAAAAAAAAACAACTGTGGAGCAAATCGATGTCAGATTCCTAAGGGCATCTTTTTTAAAATGGTTTCTTGGATGAAAATGATTAAGATCTATATAAAATATTTAATGGCCAGTTTGCTTTAACTAGGGTCTGAGGTGCATAGAGGAAGCATTGCGCAGACTCGTATCCATTCCCCATCACATGACCCTGAGCACATTCAAAACTGAGCAGTAGTACTGGAAGGCTTAGTACACCCATGCCTATGCAGCAGAATTTGAGGCCAGCACTGTACTTGGCTAGAAGAGAGAGATCACTTCATCACCGACATGCAGTCCACACAAGCAGACACAAAGAATCATTTAAAACAGCTTTCCTTTATCAAAATGCAGACCTGATGGGATATATAGCTGCATAAAATGTGGTCCCTTAAAGTACAGAGGAAGAATGCGACTGTCACCCAGTATTCATACAAGACATAAACCATGTTACAATACTCTTTACTTGTAAAATACTCTGTCTTTCACTGCATTTACTTTTTGATCAACGCTTCTTAACTGGGGAAGTGAATACAAGAGTGTAGCCAAAGATACTGTATGCAATTAATTTAATAGCATTGTAGAACAGCAAATCCACTCCTTTAGAACATGATTAATCAATATGTGTCTTGAACCAAAGAGAAACCTATCGGTTCCCATGAAACAAAATTTTGCACAGAAGCAAGTTTAAAAGTAGAACACATTACATCTTTAAGATTGTTGCCATCAAAGGTCTGTTTCAGTAAAAGAAAAAAAGATCAGAAGCTACTATTATGGTCATAAAATAAGAAGTATTTCTTTAAAACAATTACAGCAAACATTCCCTGAGAATTAAGAATCAGTAACAACTATTGCCAGATTGGTTTTTCTGTTACAGCGCACAAATGTTACAGCACATTCTCTCCATTCAAAGATCATGGCAGGAAGATTAAAGGCCACAGTTTTTATTTACTATGTCCATCTTCTGGATGCGCTCATTTTTCAAGAGAATTAGATCTGGATGCAGCAACCCTCAGCACTGAAGCTAACCAGGACATGAGGGGAGAGAAGGCAGTTAAAAAAAGGTTTAACCTATGTATTGAGTGTGCGTGTTCAGAATTCCTCACACCCCAGCCCCCCCGTGCTAGGTTTTCTACATTGCCCTTCCAACTTGTAGGCTGTGGCAGCATTCTGGAATATCCCCCTCCTTTCCCCCAGAAACACACATATAAAACACATACCCACCACCAAAATGTTCCACTCACTCAGACAAGTAACTTGTAGTCTAAGCAGAAACGGGAGATAAAGCGGAAGAGTGGAGTAACTATTAAAGTTGAAATAATCAATTTTAATGCCTAAAATTAGATTTTATGGCCCATGGTGTCGCTGAAAGCTGTATGCTGCACAGCTTTATCATTGCATCATTCCTCTGCAAGCAGAATTAAAGTGCAGTAAACATCTGGATTTTGGTGCAACACACTGTCAGGAAAAAAAAAAAAAAAAAAGAAAATCTACTTTTTGTTAATAAATCAGCTCAAGAAAATAGCATTCTGGGGTCAGTTTGCACTGACCCAGAAATATATAAGATCCTATCAGGATCCAAATTCTTGTGTTGTAGAAGAGGGTTTCTTTCTGTCTTGCCCTAACACCGAATCAATATATGCATGTCTCCCTGTGGCTACCTGCTAGTTCCCTGGCTCTTTCTCCAAGACAGCACAATCATTCTTTCCTTGCAACTTGCAGGTCTTAGCTCTGCTGAATTCTTTTCTTTCATTTCTTCAAAGCATCCAGCAGATCTGGCAGTGTCTGCTATTGCTTGATATATGAGTGGTGCAGCCCAGAAGCGTACAGCATTCATTAACAGGAGACTATGAAAATGCGACCAAAGATCTGCAAAGACCCGACCTGCAAAGAGTCTTTTGATGGTAAAGACTGTTGATACGGAGTAACGGCAGAAAGGAGACAGCTTTAAGAAGGTAAAAAATTTAAAATAAAACAGGCTAGCAGGAAACCGGGACAGAAGCCTAACACACACCAATGAGCACTGCAGGACTATCACTGTTCGATCCTGAAAGAGTATTCAAAGGAGACTGGAGGAGCATAAAAACTGAATATCTCTACTTGCCCCAGAAAAACTCAGATGAAAATATCAGCATGTGGGCTGAGGGGTGAAAGTGGGCAAGCAAAGTACTCAACATATCTATAACATGTTGGACACATTCTTGTAAGTATATCTTGGCCACACTGGATCTCTACGCTGATGGCATGCAGTTAATCTGCATGTATGTAAGTTCAACTGGTCTGGACATCAGCTCTCACTTTGGCCAAGCTGTCAGAGGTCCAGAAACACTGAATATATGACCACATTCTCCTTCTATCTCTTGGAAAAACTTTGTAAGTGAAAATAGAAGACAAGTCTAATAAAAGAGATGGTTGTCCTATCTCTAAATCTTGAGGATTGTGATCCAATTAGTGTTGCATATATTTCATTTTTTCCTAAGTGTTTTCTCTATCATCAGACTATCTTTCTGCATGACTTCATCAACTGTTTTACTCAAGGAGATCTAAGGGAAAAAATGTATGAAAATAATCTTTACCATCTTTGTGAAGCGGCAATTACAAAGGTCAAAGAGATCAGCTGGCTATAAACTATGACATTTACTGTCTATCATATTGCACAAGAAAATAATGCAATGTGAGTCACAGTAAAATGTATAAATATAAATGCATCCGAGTGATACAAACCTCAGGTTGACATTACAGTATTTTACAGTGAAAAGCCGCTTTTTTCTTTTCTACAGTGACATAATCTCAAAATACACTGCCAGTTACTTCTATTCTTTATAAGGATCAAGAAGATTCAGGCCTCTGCCCTCCTCATTAGCCAGACAGATTACAAAATTGTGTCAGTGATTCTACTCTGAAGACACCAGCTCATATCTGCTCCGGCCACTCTTTGGCCATTAAGTAGTTGTTGAATGTTTTGCTGGCTCAAGTACTACCTGTACAGCAAACCAAGCCCTAAAATCTCCACATGCTGAAGTGCACAACACTCCATTCAAGCAGTGTTTTACTTAAAACCAGACACTAAGATTAGTGACGCAGTTGACACTTTAGCACAAGTCTGCTTGTTGGGAAGAGAGAAAGGTTCTTGGTGTGTCAGATCTCCTCTACTTTCTCTCTAGACAGGAACTGCCAGACACGACGGAGTATAGATCTTGACTAGTTCATCCCAAGCACAGTCCACCACCTGCAAAGCAAACAAAATCTATTTAGATCCTTCACAAGTGTCATTTTTACAAAAAACTAGAAGAAACTTCGAAGAAATTAATGCATATACTGGAGTTCATGTTGTTTGGTACTCTGATTTACAATGCTTCAAAATTATATAATAATGCAGTTTGTTTTGTTTTGTTTTGTTTTTTTTAAACTTTGTCTTAACTTCACTGAGGTCCATGAAAATTAATTGTTTCCTATTTTTCATACTCCCCATAAGGAAAGCAGGGAAACCTTTGGGTTTCAATTGATTGTTTCAAATATGCCGAAGAAAGTAACTGAGAATGAGGTGAAGGATGGACACACAGAAGTCCAGACCTTGTGGTGTTTCTTCTCTTTACAGGGTCTCAGGACTCTTCTATATCTAAACACTTCATGATCAAATCTGAACAACTTTCTTGTATTTGCAGGTAGGGAAAAGTATTATAGACATTTTCCTAATGGAAAGCTGAGGAATGGAAAAAAATAAAGAAGCTGACAAAAACGATGCTAGAAGTTTCTTAAAGAATTAAGCCAGAACCTCAGTCTCACGCTGATAAGCTATCAGTTCCCTGTATTGTCTTCTGTTGAGAAGACAGATGTCTACTTGCTGAGCATTGAGCATTAGGGGTGGTGGTGTTGCTTCAAGCACGACCCAGACCCCACTAGTCTGATGAGAAGCAATGCCACTTCTGCCAATGGCAATCGATTCCAATATAATTTAAACTTTTCTGAATTGCAAGTCCCAAGCTCTATTATAGAGGCAGGTGTGAATCTAAAAATCACAAAACCAGAAGATTAACCTATTTCTATGGCGTTAAAAGATTTTAATAAATAACAAGATTCCACAGAAGACGACTACAGAATGCTTTAGGCTTGGAAATGATTTGATAATGCACTTTAGAACCTGTAATAAAGTGAAAGAGTTAACCACACTGACAATTACTCAAGCAGATGAACTATAATATATATTCACAAAATATTGTGGGGGACAAGAACTAAGGCAAAGGGAAGATGAAAGAGGAGAGCTAAAGAGAAAACGCTGATGAGCCCAATAAATATATGCCAGTAAATCTGGCTGAATCCATCTTGCATTATCTTTACAATGTCCTTTCTAGTTGGGATCACAAAGGATACAGTATTGGATCCTCTGCACAACAAGCTTCCTTCTGCTGCAGCCTGCAATTCCTGTTCTCTTCTAGAGCCAGAATGAACAGCTGCACACTAAAAATTTGGAAATCCAACTTCAATATTTGATTTCAGACTATAATTAGCCCATTTTGTGTTTACTATACTGGACTATTATTCATTTTTATTACTTCCTTAGCTGGTTCTACTTAGTTATTTGAAGTGCTTTCCATATACATCTAAATGGATCAAAAAAATCTCTTGACAAAGTGTCTGTCTATTCATACAACATAATAGAGCTTTGTGTAATATAATGTTCTGCTGCATTGCAGTCCCCCAAATCATACCAAAAAGAAAATTTGAGTTCTCCACTAAACACTATGTAGAAACTGGCAATCGTATAAAACACTTTTTTTTTTTTTTTTTTAGTCTCCACAGCTCTGGATCAGTATCTGTATTTCTATAGGCAACACTTTCTACTTTCATAAAGAAACAAGAAACAGAGATAACATTTGGAAAAAATCCCATGGGAATTCCCACCTGTTATCAATATAATTAGCATCCCTGAAGTAGCCTCTGAACAAATATAGTTACAGAACCATTTAATCTAGCAACACTAAAAATAAACAGGGGATATGAAAAGGGAGTTTGAAAAGGATCACTTGCAGTAATTTGCCCAACTCATTGACTTAATGATAGCACATGAAAGATGAAAACATAACCAGCAAACAAAAGGAAAATAAAAGCTACAGCAAATAATGGTGTATCAAGTTCTCCTGTGCAGCAGGAAATCTATAATGGAATACTGATATCAGAAACCTTGATGAAAATACACATGCAAAGAACAGCAAACAATTATGTATGGGAACTGGGATGCTACAGCATGGAACAGCATTACAAAATGCAATAGCATTTCCATTTCTCCAATACTTCCACCAAAACACAGCCAAGACTGTAAGAGAAAGAAGACAACTGTAAGCTAACAGCATTAACTGATGGACAGCTGCTACATGCCCCTTTGCAGTATCTCATAGATTATCACTGCCTCAAATACAAATGACTAAAATGAACACTGGGACAGAGAAGTGCCTTTTCATGCAGCTACTGCATCAGTTTACAAAATGACATTTCTTTTCATTTTGCTTTTTTTCTTATGACCTGTCTTATGACCGCTGTATGCCTTTCCCCAGAAAAGGGAAACATAGGATATTGAATGTAAGTGCTTTAAAAATATTTAGACATGTCAGTTCTCATGTGACATATGAACATTTTTAATACACACGTTAAAGCACTTTACCCATGTTATTTTTTTTAATATACTTCAT
>NW_009647763.1:1069677-1088761 GCF_000708025.1 Charadrius vociferus | reverse complement strand
GGGTAAGGGCTGATCCAGCACACCACAATAAATAAATATGGCACAAAAAAGGCTGCAACTTCCCAGAATTTATATTTTGATCAATGAGATGATGTTACTAACAGGTGGAGAAAATCCTCCTGTGGTAGGATGAAGGACAAAGGAAAACTGAAGATGGACTCACACCTGATAAAAGTCCTCGCCATTAGGAACACAAAGGCATGGAGGTTTGTCTTTCTGTGAAACTGTCTTCACTGTCTTGGGCACAAATTTTACTCTCAGACTGAAACAATTCTCACTGATTTCAGTATTTAGAGGGTGCATGATTTACTTGTTTGGGTTTTTTTTAAGTTGATATGCAGAGTAGAAGACAGTTTATTTCAGTAGCAAAGAACTGTATAAATTATAATACCCTTATACTAGTGAATATTTTGGACACCCATATACCATGCAATTTTCATTATCATGTATGAATACTAATTCTTCTAACTATAGAATAAAATTCTACTATAGCAACTTTTAACTATCAGAAATTGCAAGGAAAAGGAGAATAACTAGAGCTTAATTGTAAAACAGGAATATTCTACCTTACACTGACTGGTAAGTTACATCAAGAAATAATGCAAATAGAAAAAGCATTCTAAACCTGGTAATATTAATTATAACCAAAGTTATACGGGACAAAGGCAGTCTAACAAAACGATTTATTACTTGTCTCTACTGCTTTTATTTCAGTAGCAAAGTTGCAGCGCTAGTATATATGCTGGGGTACTGTACTGTTATTACTGCAGAATAAATATCATGCCAAGTTATCTGCCAGTAGAGATTTATGTCTATTTGAAGCACGTAAAATGGGGATCACTATATTTCCCTTCAAGTAAAGCCAAAACACAAGCAAACAAACGAAAAACTGCACTCATCACAGGAAGCTGATTGCTTGGCTAGAAAATCAGAGTTTAACTCAAATGAAACAGCTGTCCTGTATTTTATTGAAGTGTTTATCCTTGTCCCAGAGTATAACAATGTTTCCCACCAATTGATTTAATATTGACATCCATTCATTTATCAAAGCCATTACCATTGACTCACTAACTGATTTACTCCTCTGACAGGCCCTCTGTTTCCTATTCATCACAATCATCTTGCTTTGCAATAGACTTAGACCTTTTGCAGCACCTGAGGGCAATCCATTCAGTCTAGTGCAATTACCTGCATGACATTCTGCTTCTTTACTGTTCAGAAGCAGCAAGAAAACAAGAGAAACCTCCCAAGTTAGTAGCTAACTTCTTTCAACATTTGAAGTCGTAATAAACCCCCAAGCCCTAACCAAGATTAAATACATTCTAAAGAACTAAAAACTTCGAGTTCAGTAACCCCTTTGTGACAGGATTTAATCAGAATAAAGTACAGCTCTCTCTAGATTAGTATTTCCAGAAGTATCTTGGTGCCACTCAGCTTCCAGAGTGCTCATAATAAATCATAGGATAATACGCAAATGTGTCTGAGAGTGACCCATTTCTCTTCTCAGCTTTTCTCCATCCCATCCCATTTTCAAATAAAACCAGTAAGACCTGTCTTTCCTCTGTAGAAGAGGCAGCGGAAAAAGTACTCAGTTCTTCACTTCCATTGATGTTGTGTTTCCATTCCTCTTTTAGGTTCTTATCTTTTGTGTCTTTTCATACAGAATTCAATGGCCTATTTATATCATTATTACGTATTTTTGAGGGGTCTTGAGCATCCTCTGTAGGCGTGTGGGATGGAGATTAAATGGCGATAAAGCAAGTTATTAGGTTTGTTACTCATCGAATTACTTTCACAGGTGATCATTCCTCATATTCCACCTCCAGACCAGAAGAGTTTTGGCCTTAGTCCACATTCACACTTCATACACTAGAAAAAAAGTAAGTAAAAGGTGTTTCTATTTTAGCACTACATTCTTTTGATCAGGACCATTAAGAAGATACAGTAGGCAGAAGATCTCCTCCCTCATTAAAACTAGCTGGTTAAATGCATTCAATACCTATTTTGTACTAGAAAATCTGAACCACTAGTGTGGCCTTTTGTTCAGTCAAGAGTTGCCAGGGTGAACTGCACATGATGCCTGACTTTACAGACGAATGAAAGTGATGGCAGTTTATAAATGAAAACTTCTTATTTTCAATGTGCAGTAACACCAATGATTTTTTAATTTACTTTTGAATAAACACACATTGATTTACTTATTTTTTCCAGTAAAGACAGAATAAAACAAACCCTGGACAAAAAGTTCTTATGAATATCTAGGTTCAAACTACAGTCATCAGAAACAGATGTTCCAAATACTGCTTAAGAAATCCATTTCTTTTTTAAGGAGAGAAAAGCTAAGACTTGAGAGGCATTATTTTTCAGATTGCAAAGATACATGACAAAGAACTGATCTGAAAAACAGGGAGCTGTCTCAACATTTGTTTCATTGCTCAGACACGTGCAACAGGACATTGACTTGGTAGTTATGTCACACATTTCTAAATGCAAGTCTTCTGAGTGTGCATTTCATCACTAAGATGTAAAGGAAATTGAGAGGCAAGTTGCAGGTTAGAGAGAAATCCTTGGAATTTCCACAGCGTTCGTTGCAATTTCTCTGTACTCTACAGATAAGGGGAAAGACATCTCCCCAGTCTTTCAAGAACTGTTTTTAATCAGCAAAGTCAACCATAAGTTCTGTAGAAGATACATTGGAACTGCAAAATGCCTTTCTGTGCTGATACTAACCTCGGTGACCCCAAATGCAGTCAATTTACCTGCAGTGAAACTGTGTTTTCTAATGCCCCTATCCAATCTTCAAACTCATCCTTGGGTTCAGAGTTAAGTTAAGCTCCCTCCTTTTGGGGTATCATAGTAAGCCAAACAACATTTTCAGTAACAGCTGCAGAATCCTGTTGTCTTCCATTGAGTTTCACTAGTGCAATTCACTGGGACTTCTCAAACAAACTTAATGATCATGTAGAAAAGAAACAAAATCCACTACACTGACTAAAAGACGAGGCTCACAGAAGTAGAAGGTATTTGTAATCCACTGAATCAAATACAAAGCACAAGCAACACATTTATTGAGTAAGACACTGCTGCCTCTAACCTCTTCCCAGTACTTCAGAATCAAAATTAAAGTACATTGTCCTTTCAGTAAGTTGATATTGCAGCTTTTACAGAATTGTGATGCCTGACAGCAACCTTTCCAAACACCTTAGGATGAGACTTCTGCTGATAATGGCAAAAAGCAGCCATTACTCATGAATGGCTAGCTTTGATTTAAGCAGTGAAGGTTTAATTTTAACAGTTTGGGAAAGACGCATAATAAGCACCAGTAAGAAAAGTCACCTCCCTTTCCCCCCTCCAACTCTGTAAAGGAGTTCAAATTGGTTTAACGTTTGCAGCTGGTTAAATCTGACCTTTCCATGCAAAAATCCACTCTGAAATTAAGCAAAAGAACAGATGCTGTAGGATCTTTTAATCTCAAAGGATCACTAACTACATAACTTTAGTAGCATCCTGGAGAAGGGCCATAAAGAAAGATTAAAAAGAAGTACAGATAGTGATATAATTATAGCAGTGTGATAGCCACAACAGCTGGGTGGAAGCTATCAGTTCCTTGGCAATTAAGTGTAAAAGATAAGAGCAAGTGATCAAAAGAAAAAAGCAGAAAAAGTCTCTGCTTTTCTGTACATTGTCACAAGATGTAACTCTACTTTTATATAAAATAGAGAACATTTCTGGGCCTGTTGAAGGCATACAATTAATTTAAATGAACATAAAAATACACAGCACAACAGCCTCACTAAAGACATCTTCTGCTTTTATATTTGGCTATACCGGTTAAGCCAAGTTCAGTAGCCAGTCTCCTGTCTGTTCCCCTGCCTGCGGTGCTGGCATAGCTAATGTAGCACATAGCATAAGCTGCATATAGAAAACAGGTAGAACAAACCTGTACACCAAAACTTGACAGATGATCAAAAATTTCCCCATAAAGCTGGAAGAATTTGGAACTATATTTCAGTTACCTTCAGGGATGTGGTATACAGTTTGGCTATGACCTCCCTCCAACTAGTAAGAAGGTACAGCTTTCAAAATTGTAGTGATACTGATGCCATAAGAAAAGTCATGATACCATCAGTACAGCAACATTTCATGGGCTCAACAGACCGATGCTACAGGGCAGTATGTCTGTTCAGTTCTAACTACCTCTGGTGAGGTGAAAGGAAGGAGCAGACTGCGGTATGGCACAACATGCTGGTGATACCCTGCAGCTTTAGGGAGAAAAAAGTGGAGGTTTGGGGAAGCTGGATCACAAGGACGGTGTAACACAGAGCACAAGACTGGTTTCATGAGTACTGCACTGGTATTATCACTGTCTCCATACTATTTGGTATCGTGTGTGTATTGCCGTGTCGCCTATTGCCATCTCCAAATGCAATACAGAATTGTGGCCAGGCCCTTTCTTTCATCAACACATCCCAGAGGTCCAGGTGCTTTGAAGAAATGACAGAAACCAGTTTGATGTGAACTAATCTACTCGGGGGGGGAATATTTACACAAGGAGGTGCAGCCACACAGAGGGCCGACGAAAACAAGTTTGCCTCCCAAACCATGTTGACACAAACAGCTATTTAGACAGCTAGCTGTTAATTTGTACTGTAATTACCATCCAAACACATACAACCACAGTAAAAGAAAACTGTAAGTGAATCTTAAATCCACAAGGGACTCGGGAGTGTTGGTGGATGAGAAGCTCAACATGAATCGGAAACATGCACTTGCGCCCAGGACAACCGTATCCTGCGCTGCATCAAAAGAAGTGTGGCCAGCAGGTCGAGGGAGGGGATTCTGCCCCTCTACTTCACTCTCGTGAGGCCCCACCTGGAGTACTGCATCCAGCTCTGGAGCCCCCAACGTAGGAAAGACATGGACCTGTTGGAGCGGGTCCAGAGAAGGGCCACAAAGATGATCAGAGGGCTGGAGCACCTCTCCTGTGAGGACAGGCTTAGAGAGTTGGGGTTGTTCAGCCTGGAGAAGGGAAGGCTCCAGGGAGACCTTAGAGCAGACTTCCAGTACCTGAAGGGGGCCTACAAGAAGGCTGGAAAGGGACTTGTTACAAGGGCATGTAGTGACAGGACGAGGGGTAATGGGTTCATACTGGAAGAGGGTAGATTTAGAATAGATATTAGGAAGAAATTTTTCACTATGAGGGTGGTGAAGCACTGGAACAGGTTCCCCAGGGAAGTTGTGGATGCCCCATCCCTGGAGGTGTTCAAGGCCAGGTTGGATGGGGCTTTCAGCAACCTGGTCTAGCGGGAGGTGTCCCTGCCCACAGCAGGGAGGTTGGAACTAGATGATCTTTAAGGTCCCTTCTAACCTAAATAGTTCTATGATCACTATTTGTGTTGTACATAAGTTATTCTAAACCCCAGACTTTAATACACATTCAGATAAGAGGTGACCTATAAAGGTTCCGTCCAACCCAAACTATTCTATGATTCTATTCTATGATTTTGGACCAGAGAGCTGACATTTGGTTTATTCTCATTTGCTACATAACAATTTTAATTTCCAAAGGAGGCATCTCAGTATTGTATATCGTTGAAGTCCTGTTCTGATTTGGCATGTCACAGATGTACAATGCGCTTTTCATGTATCGAGCATTCTAAGCCACACCGCCACTTGCCATCACTTCTGTTGAAAATCGCGTATCCTTGCAAATTAGGAATGTCATTGTTCATAGTGTAAAAGTACAGAGAAATTGAAAGATTCCTCTCCTATTCCCATTAAATACTTAATGCTGTTCTCAGCAGCAAGACAGAAAGCCTGGCTCAATGGAAAGCATTAATTCGTACTTTCCACTGGCTGCTTTACAGAGTTCAGAACAGAAGTGATCTGTAGGCTGAGAAACGTTTTCAGACAAAATTCAGAGCTTCAAGTTTTCTTACATTTGCGTTAAGCAAAATACAGCTTTAGAACTACAACAGAAAAGGTTGGATATTTTTTGCGTATGATTTAAAGAAATGTATGGTACATACGTATTTTCTATTCTTTACATATTTATTGAAACCATTTCAGAATCAAGACAAGAAGGGAATGTTCACAGTATCTGTACTTTGTATCTGTGTCATTGATGGATTTCCTAAAAGAGAACTGAAATTAGTTCATGACTGCCATATCACATTCAACTTACAGCAGAAGAAAAAGGCTGCTTTTAAATGAAAAACTGCATCTCAGTGCTGCTGACAAGGTAAATGGATTTGTTCAGTTCTTAATACAGTACACCATTAAAAATTTAAAAGATTTTTGGTGCTTAGGGTCTTCCCACTGTTCTTGCGCGTGCCAAAGCTACTTTGGCTGAAAGCTGGAGCTGGGAGTATTTTCTTCTAGACACACTGCCTTGGAAGGTCTCACATCAACAGTTGCAGTTTAACAGAGAAATACCCTGAATATCATAAGGACCATTTCTGTTTATGCTTTGCACTGTAAAATGCACATTTTTCTATGCACCTCAAAGTTTGTTAGTTGTCTGAAATTGTTATGAACCTGATGCTAACATTATGGTGGGGAAAAAAAAACAAACCCAAACCACAGTTGATTTTATTAAAATGCAAAGCTGTCAACAAACCATAACTTTATGTAGAGGCAGATACCCCAAAATAGCTATCAGAATCTACATTAAGCACAAAGGAGTTTTCTGTTTCATCTAGGCAATACTTACCTTCACAACCTGGGACCCATTCCTTATGACCAGATCTCTCTCCCACATGTTGCCTCCCCTTAGCAGGATACTGTACAAGAACGAGCTTGCCTCCACATACCTACTCTCTGCCTATGTATTCTGTTCAAAGCTCAATCCGTTCCACAGGAATGTCTTATAATTCCTAGATCAGACACTTAATCACAGTATCTATTTTGATCACTTTTTCGAAAGTATAGATTGTTTGTTTCTTGACATGTAAAAGATACTTCAAAAATACTGAAGTTCATTGGGCACAGCCAAAGAAAATGTCATCTGGCTGAACAACAAAAATATCATTAAGAATGAAAGCAAAGGTTAATGACCAGAATGGTACTTAATTTGACTATAAATGAATAGCTTGTCCATTACGAATAAAATACCCTGCATGCATGGAGGAGAGAAGCAGTTCAAATCTCAGGTTGTAACTCCTCATAAAGCACACAGTGAAAAATCACAAATCATACAAACGCATGAAGAACAATGAGAGGGGCTCATTATCAGGTCTCAATAGAGAGCAGACATGAAGGGAACCCACATATTGGGAACAGCAGCGTAAAATTTAAGCAAATAATCTTTGTTTGACCAATGGAGGTGCCAGGGAAAGGCTGCAAGTGCTCATGCTAGAAGCAACTACTCAATAAGTGTTCACTCTTTATCTCGTAGTTACAGTTTAATTCTATGACAGGATTTTAAATTTCTTTTAAAAACCAGAATGCTTACATTTTGCATTGCTGTGATATCTAACCCTCAAAATACATTAAGTCAAGTCAACAGAAGAAAACAGATGAATATTAAAGCTGCTGCAGATGCCAAAGTTCTGTCTGAAAGGCACATTGGCATGCAGTATATAGGATATATACCCCAGATTTATGGATTTTGTGCATTAAGTCCAACATAGGACTTCTAGAATTTCTGCCTGGAAAAAAAAAATACCTGGATGCACAAATGCCCTAATTTAGATGGGTATGCACACCATCATTTCCCCTTTTTCAACACACAAGTACATGTGCAGCTGTTTGCTTTCAATTCATTATCTATCATTAATGAGCATTTACTTGGCCTTGTTCTAAGAAGGCTATTCCATAGATCGCAGTTACAAAAGAAAGAATATCCACATAGCAGCAACTACAAGTTTGACAGATAAATCATACAAAAAGAAGTCATATCTAGCCAGACAGTTAAAAACACCATCCAGAGACCCATCCTGTAACACAACACTTTGCAACTGGCTTATAATCAAGATGTAATCACATCTTCAATACAAAATGAGGAAAAATCTTCACACCTCATTCAGATCCATGGCAAAACCCACACCAACTTCATGGGAAGCTGAACTGGGCTCAGGGCATGCAGTGATGTAACACTGTAAGGCTCTAATGTACTACACTACTGTTGCTGCTCCCTCCGGACCCAATTCAGCCAGAATCATACCTATGCATTTAATTGGGATGAAGTTTTAATTCCCAGGAACTGGTCTTTAAGCTATTCTTGCCCTGCCTGAATGAAAAATAACCTGAAACTAGTGAATTTTTTTTCAGCCTTACAAATTCCCCTATGTGGTTCACAGCATGGACTTGTGAACAGTTACTGCAGCACCTCTGAGGCAACAGAATTAAGGGAACAAGCAGCCAGGCAGGAAACTCTTCAAACTAGCATTTGGCTAGAATGTTTCCACATACATTAAGCTAAGTATTTGGCCGAACTTACATCTTCCTCCTGTGTCCTTTTATCAGTAGCAGAAATACGACGGTTTTATTAGCTTTGTCCAATCAGAATTTCATCACAGATGTTACAAGTCATTTTTATCTGGGGTAAAAAATTAATTTCACTGCGAATTAGAAAGGAATCTAGATGCAAATGATATCTGTGGCACATTAAATAGTGTATTAGTTACAGTTAACCCAGTGACAGTAATTTCTGTGTGAAAACTATAGTCTTTCTTGTTTTAAAGAAAATAATTAACTTTCATTTTTCTCCCTTTCTTACCTGAAAAAACAGTTCATACTACAAATAACAATCCTCTGTTTGCAAAACAGAAATGATTGTAGCAACAGAAGCAGAGGAGGATCCTGCTGCAACCAGTATACAAATAAATGCCCCTGATAAAATGGGTTCCACTCATTCACGTCAATATCTGAGCAGTTTAGAATTCTAACTACATATTAACCCTCTTCTAGTACTCCAAATATTATGACAAACCAGGTCTAGGTATCATGTGTGACACTACCAATGTATAACTTGATATTCTAAGTAGATGGAAGAAAGCTCTGCATCTCAGCTAGGCGTCCTAGGCCCTTCTCTATTACTTCTCCTCCTGAAACAAAACTACCTCATTCTCCCTGAACTCACCATGGCTTTCAGCTATCTGATTTTGCAATTCTGTCTGTCCCGCCGTCCTCTCCTGCCCAACGCAAGTAACTGCTTTATAAATAAATATGGACCTGAAGTGAGGTTTATTTAATAAGCAATCAGCCAGACTCAATTCCAGAAGCTTCCTGCAATCTGGTGGCTCTTATTCAGGATCCGAGTCCTGCAGACCATCCATGACTGCAGTGGCTATAATAGGCAAGTGAAAAGTAAATTCATCCCAGCTCTTACCTGACCACAGTTGTGAAGACTTAAATCTAGTCCACATGTAAATTCAGTATGATGCTCAACTGTTTCCAGCAAAGGGTTAGGCTTGGAAAAGTCCCAGAATCTATAGAGAGAGCAAGGGAGGGAGGGGGAGAGAGAGAGGAGGAAAAAAATAAAAATCAAACAAACCACAATTAAAGTAATTGAAAGGCCATTTCAAAAATATAATGCAAGATATTGACAAATCTGTTGCTGCCAGGGTATTTAAAAAAGCAAACTCATCCACTTAGGAAACATAACAAATCATATTCCTGCAAAGCCATCTGCTGATTTGCATAAATTAAACCCCACTGGGCAAAACCATCTTTGTCTCCTGTTGCAGAAACTGAGATCAAAGTTGGCACCAAAGAGCAGCCATTGGGACATTATTAAAACAGAACAAAATGTAGGCTAGAATACTTTTGTTATATTTCTTGATGGCTGGGGAATTTTATCCCAGAAAGACATCAGCACAATTTATGATCTTTCTCAGGTTTTGGTATTGTTCACTATGGAGTCTATATTTACTGAAAATTATATATAAGATGTATCAGGAGATACCGGTCATTCCCAGTCTCAAATTTGAGATCGTATTCTTGTATAACATAATTTAATATTATAATTTAGTAAGAAATCTGTACTACAAAGATCAGTTGCATTATGCAGTTAATTCCTAATTCACATTTCTAAAAGAATTTTTTCTTTCCAGGCTTGGTTGATATAAATGACTAGAAAATAGATTTTTGAAGTGCTCTTCTTCTCTCAGCTACTCCCGCATTAGAAGCAATGTCCATCAATGCAGTTAACAGCAAGGATAAGAGAGGTATAAGAGAAGATGGGGTGAAATTATAGGTACAAGAAATCTCAGTCATGAAAAAAGGATTCAGGAATAGAACTTTCACATAATAACACACTGAGAAGACACCATATGATGGCACAAAAGAAGGATTTGTTTTTCTTTTTTGAGTTGTAAATACTGCTTAGAAAAGTCCATAGGCTGCAAAGCACAACATATTTTGTGGGTTAGCAGCTGTAGTCGAGTTTTCTACAGCTCAAATTTTCTCACAGTGGTCAGTCATATGCTTTACTACTTCTGTAACAACCACAGAGGTTTCTCTGCCTTGCTCCTGTTGGGGAAGGTGACAATACTTAATAAGAACAGTTCATTATCGGACCAACTACACTGAAAGCACTGTATGTTCAAACCAATTCAGGTAAAATAGCAAACACTGGAGCCAGCAGGGTCAGTTTGTTTAATGTGTAGATGTTATTTCCTTCATAAATGAGCAGAGTGGCATCAGCACAATGGCTATGCCATAGCAACAACCCTCTCAACTTCTTCCTAGTACCTGAGATCTAAGATAAACAACGTATTTTGCAGGAGAGAGGAGCAAAAGACCACCTCAGCATTTTCACCCTCTCACATTGGTTAGTAAGAAAGTAAGGAAACAAATCTTGTTTCTAAGTAATACTGGTAGCCTTCCTTACCACATTAGCTCTCTACTAACTCTTGGAAGACCGACGCTCATAACTGAAAACTAAGGTTAGATCAGACAACTTCAGATGTATATGAACAAAAGTGAAAATGAAAAGACTCTCAAATTCATTTTAAAAATAGTAGAACAATTTGGTGTTTGTTGTATGGAGTCATGTTTGCAAAACTCAGTAGCAGTATAGAGTTTAAGAGTACTGCAACAGTTCAAGTTCCACAAACTGTCTGGAACCTTTGGTTTCTTTGGTATAAAAATATTACTAGTGAAAGTCCCCAGAAAATGTACAGTCTCAGGACTGAGAACCATTGATGATAAGTTAATGATGGCTTTCATAACAATTTTGCAGTCCAAAGTGAAAAACACTATCTACAGCCCAGCTTCCAAGACTAGCACAGTGACAACAATATTTTGCTCAGAGTGAACTTCCACCATGTTCTGAAGACTGTAAGCACAAAGCAGGTTTTCTAAGACGGTGTTTACCCCAGCAGGATAGCTGTACAGCAAAATGAAGATGCATTCACAGCACAAATAGATGCGCTTGCAGTACTTTAATTGTAGGTGTACCTACACAGTTGGCAGCATGAACTTCAACAGTGGGAGAGACAACCACATAGGTTTTTAGGGTCCATTACAAGTTTGTACAGCCTGTACAATCAGAGGTGTCCCACTTAGACAGAATTGCCATTTTTACACATATTATGAACACTAAAACTAGCACTCACATCTGTACTGACCATAGACACCCTGCAATCTATATAAGTGCATTTTCTTAAACTTCTTTTCTCTGGAACTGTTACAAGTATACCTTTTCCCTCATTTGTTGATAGTTTCTTATGTTTTACATGTACTTCACATGCAATTCATAAGCTGCACGTACATTGCAAGTAAACTGCTTATTCTAAACAAGCCATTATGTGAAGAGAAAAAGCCTGTCGTCCTATGGATTTTGTACTTTGTACCACCCATAGCAATACCACAGAGATCTATCGTGCTACATACACCTCCTGTGCTCCCTTACCAAAACACTTTTACCAACTCCCAATATAGTTTTTCCTACCTGTCTCCTACCATGTCCTCCTCCCTGCTCCACCCTTACCTCCTGCCCCTGCACCTTCATCACTGGCTGAAGAAAATAAAGGCAGCAAGTATCATTTCAGGTTCCAGCATCTGTACAAGGCAGTACAATGCATGTGTTGAGACAGCCTGTTCCTGCACACTGAGGAGCTAGCAGATGAGCAAGCAGATTAGACAGGTAGTGAATTCATGCTACATCTTTTGCCTTCCTCAAGGTGATACAGTGGATTTCTCTCTCGTATGCTCATGAGTTTCCAGTAAATTTGTACAAGCTTGGTAAATTTAGACTACAACTCTCCTGTCAAATCTAATTAAGTTATCAATAGGTTCAAAAGTTACTTCAGGAAATGACTCAGGGAAAACACAGAGAGGGAAGCACAAGGAACACAAGTCCTCAAGCCTGCTTCCTTCTGGGGAACAAAACAAAACAAAAAAAAAGATAAATATTTATGCATGAAAGCTTTACTAATGCTTTTAGGTTTCAAATAAAAGATGTCTTCATATACTGTATTTTCAGGTGGGTGTGAATCAGCTATTTAGGGACTGTTCTCCGTAAAAGCTCCCTCAAAGACTAATGCAAGCCTGCACATGCATCCACATCAGGCAGAGGTGGCAGTAGCATATGGATGTATACAACGAAGACCTTTTCAAGAGCAACCCAAAACACAGTATTAGTTTACTACACATGTATCTCACAATTCATTCTCCTGCTCTCATTCCGTAATTCCTGTGCAAAGATAGCTACCTATAAAAGAATAACTTCTTCCTGCAAACTAGAAAAACTTATGTTTGAGCAGAACTTAGCATCAAGGTACTTTTGGATACAGGCCAATGTTGTTACTTCAGGCATTCACTGGGGACATCTAACTATTTACACAATAAAATCCTTAAGACATTGTTTCATTACAGTTCAAGAAAAGTATCAACATTATGAAGCAGCTCAGGTATAGAAGAAAGCCTTTTTTCAAAGTATCATCTTCCATAAGCATCAAAGAAATGAGGAAGAATTGCTTGAGAGCCAAATCAAATGGAAGAGGATCCAAAAAAGTAATTCTGAAATAGGTTTTACTTTTGAGTTTGCTCCAGTAGCAGAGTTCCTCTCTAAGGACTCAACTTACATACTTTATTTCAAAGTAATTCTTGCTGAAATGCTAGCTTCTTAGTTCACTTCCCATGTACTGCATAGGAAAACAAAGCACATCACTTACACGTCTATGAATCTAATAGAACTGCATATGCACCACTGTTTTTTTCTTACTACACTGATGTTCTGACAATGAAATCCTGTACAAACGCTTTTGCGTACGGTAAAATGGCAAATTGAAAGTTTTGTTTGTTTCAGTTCTTCTGCCACCATATAACAGAATAACTTTTAAAAACAACTAGTTAATAGCCTTCATAATATACCTTCTGCTTTTGAAGAACTTGAAATTTGCAAAACTTCCCAGCAACTTTAATACTTCCCTCCAAACAATGATTTGAGAATAACTCTTATCATCATCATGGGCTTAAAGCCCACCTGAGAACGTATTCGTATCATCATTCTATTGAAGTACCAACCAAAGATCCTAAACCAGAAACAGAGTGCCCTGAAAAACACAACATGCTCATGAAATGAAGTTATTTCTTGTCACTGAAAAGTTCAATAGGATTTAACAAATGCAAGTAAGAAATTCTATTTAGGCAAGTATACGCCTTCTCTAGTACTTTTAGCTTAAATCAATACAAGGTGCAGCCCAAGATGCGGCATTGTGTGCCACTCTAATCTCAAAGGATGAAGACATGAGCCTATATGGTCTGGTTGGTGTATGAGAGTACCAACTTCATTGCTGCTGATACACATAATTTAAGTGTAGTTATAAGAACGAAGTTATCCAGCTTACTCTTTGTTCCCCAATTTATCCCCAAAACACAAATTAACTAAAAGGAGATGCAAACCCCTAATTTAAGGACATATATGGTCTCATCAGAGCTGCTAGATATTCCCTGTTCTTTAGCATCATAATTCTAGACCAGAGCTTCAGTTCACTTTGATGCATCACCACTCTTCATCAAGCACTGGGAAAGGTTGATTGGCTAAAAATGGGTAAGTCAGATGCCTGAGAAATACAGTAGTGGCTGTCACTAACATACAGACAATACTTTAGGTTTGTGTCATCTCTCTCAATACTTCTGTTTCCTCATCTGTCCACAAAATAAATCCTAACTTTGCCTTTCAGACAGACAGAATACCTTTTGTAGAGAAAGATTTAAATGTATTTGGATGACAAACTGAAAAATAATAGATAGCTTCACAACCAAAAAGCACAAAAGGGGTTGTTTAGAAGAAAAAATACGCACTTTCCATAAGAAAAAATATTCAGATGCTGCCGTAGTTAAATATTCAAGTATAAATAGTATAAATACTTTGAAACAGCTGGAGAGTTGGGCAGAGAGAAACCTTATGAGGTTCAACAAGGGGAAGTGTAGGGTACTGCATCTGGGGAGGAATAACTCCCCGTATCAGTACAGGTTGGGGGCTGACCTCCTGGAGAGCAGCTCTGTGGAAAGGGACCTGGGAGTCCTGGTGGACAACAGGATGACCATGAGCCAGCAATGTGCCCTGGTGGCCAAAAAGGCGAATGGCATCCTGGGGTGCATCAAGAAGAGTGTGGCCAGCAGGTCGAGGGAGGTCATCCCCCCCCTCAAATCTGCCCTGGTTAGGCTCCATCTGGAGTACTGCGTCCAGTTCTGGGCTCCCCAGTTCAAGACAGACAGGGATCTGCTGGAGAGGGTCCAGCAAAGGGCTACAAAGATGATTAAGGGGTTAGAACACCTCTCATATGAGGAAAGGCTGAGGGACTTGGGTCTCTTTAGTCTACAGAAAAGAAGATTGAGGGGGGATCTTATTAATACATACAAATACTTAATGGGAGGATGCCAGGGGGATGGGAGCAGTCTTTTTTCAGTGGCGCCCAGTGATAGGACGAGGGGTAATGGGCATAAACTTGAACATAGGAAGTTCCATCTTAACATGAGAAGGAACTTCTTTACTTTGAGGGTAGTGGAGCACTGGAACAGGCTGCCCAGAGAGGTGGTGGAGTCTCCCACTCTGGAGACATTCAAAACCCGCCTGGACACCGTCCTGTGCAACCTGTTGTAGGTGACCCTGCTCTGGTGGGGGGGGGTTGGACTAGATGATCTCCAGAGGTCCCTTCCAACCCCGACCATTCTGTGATTCTGTGAACATTTATATTTAGTATGCAAATTATATATTATACATATTATCATTATATAATACTTAACACTTACACAGACCTGTTCATTAAGAGAAATGAAAAAGAAATAAATACAAATATCCCTTTGCTGTATTCTTCAACATTATAGTGTTATTCACAGCACCAGAAAAATTGTTTTCATAGACAAAAGATATGAATCTATTTATGTTGTTGAATCATTTAATAAGTACTCCTGCAGCCAACACTTTTCTAGTTTTACGAGAAATTCTATCTCATAATGCTTATTTCAAAGAAAACTAGCAAGTACAGGCAGTAAAATGCCAGTAAATTTAAAAAATACAAGAACCTGGGCATTCATTTATATGTCAAAATATTTACCATGAAATTGTAATCCTTCTTTTAATCCAAAATGCAAACATGTAAGAGAACAGAAACACTTTACACTGGTATATGAGTGATTTTGACTAACTCTATAGTTGCAACCATTAAATTATAATTGAAAAGTACAATCAGTTTTGAATGTTGTTAGTTTCATCACATGTAACGCGCAAAGCTCTGACTGTCAAGGAGACTTTATAATGATGCAGGAGCTAGCATCAACTGAGACACTCAAATTAACACGTTCTTCTACTGCAGAGTTTTCAGTTTCACACTGGAAACTACCAGTGACGTGCATTTTGATCAGTGAGAAGACACCTTCCATTTCGGAAAAAAAAAAAAAAAAAAGAACAAGAGAGCAAATGAACAAATACCCGCACTTTCACCTTGAAGGGGAAAAAGAAAAAAACACCAGACAAGGATAATTAACTGAAGTGCTGAAGTGAAAACCAGTTTCTTTTATGAGCAGCATTCTTCCAAAAATTCTTAAGACTTATTTGTGATCCAAGTTACTGAACTTGTATGTAGCAGCGGAGAACTGGAGATAGTGGTTTACCTTAAAGCATCATGCAGAGATGATGTCCAGTATAGTACAACTTTCAACAAAAAACCACACGTTTTTGCCTCAGAGGCAAGCTTCTGTGAATAAATTTCAAGATCTGGCCTGATACCAGCTTAACAAAGTTCTATAATTTATTAGATTTTCTATTTAGATTTTGGTGAGCACTGTCTGTGCCTAATGCACCAAGATTTTTATTTTTTTTTACACTGAAGAGAGTCCAAAAATACAAAACAGTGATTCCAGTAAGAGATGACACTGATGTTCTTTCAAACTGAATTTTTATAGAGATAAGGTTTAAGAACATGCATGCAGACCTAAATAAGTCCTGGAAATGTTATGGTACTTTGTGCATTTCCTGGCATTTTAATGATTCACTTGTGTTAAAACTGCTCTTTAATTAACCTACATTTTTCCTGAACTCTTCCAAAGAGTAAGGAAATGGTATAAAAAAAAAATATTGTCTCAATGAGGCATTTACTAGACGATTAAATCTAAATCATTATACCCAAGTATGTAAAAACTCAAGTTCAAATCTACACCTTCTTTTTCTTAGCTTCCAGTAAGAAGTTGGCATGTGAACTACTTTTCTTTTCAGTAGCTTGACTATAGTGCACACATGCAATCATTACACTATTTGCAAAGGATGAAGCTGAGCAGTTGTTAACTTGGCTTTCAACCTACCATTTTTTTCGCTTTTTGATAGCCAGTTGTGATTATATGCCAAACTTACTCTTCTACCTGAAACAAACAAAACCCCTGCCTCTTACATGGCAGTTTGGTAATCTTATCTAAGATTTGTGTTTGTTTGGTTAAACTATAAAGCTTCAGTAACACTTAAGATTACAGAGCTTAAACAGTACGCTATGCTGTATCAGGTTATCTGCTATATGTTAATGCTTACAGACAATTCTGAGCTTCAAACAGAAATGTTAAACAAAACAACAAAATCATAACTAAACTGCTATTGAAATAACACTGCTTTTATCAATGAATCTGTTTTAAACGGACAGCTATACCATACTGTTCTATGAATTACTATCAAATCTGGCTAAAAAGTCACAGGCCTTGAGTAGATTCAACAGGATCCAAAATTAATACCAAGCACTGGAAATCCTACTTCTCTTCCACCTTTTATATATTTATCAAGTATTTTTGTTCTTAAATTGAAATGTATGTATATCTGTGTATATAGTCACGTCCACGTGCGTATGTGTATATGCACGTGCACACATGACAGCACGTGCGCACATATGTGCTTGTGGAGTGCATGGTGCTTCCAGTCAAATTCTGAACATTTCTAAGTGAACTCTACTTCTTACTGTGAGCTGCATTCCTTCCTGTAAATAACAGTACAGGATATGCAGTAGACGTACAACAGTCATCATATTATATTCTTCAAAAGAAATGTTTCCAAAGTGCTGTGGTAACAAGTTCCTTCCATTATACAGAAAATTTTGCTTATGCCACCTTTTCCAAAGACTTTCACCTGGCCTTCTCTGTTTTCTGTTCACTCATACCAAGCCCAGCAACTAAAACTTTTAGAAAACGGCTAAAAATCCGTGTTTTCTCTCTTTAACCCTGCCCTCTGTCCCTAGTCACAAGCTATTGTATGGACAGAAAAATAAGGCCTAGAGTGACATTTTGTGAAAATGTCCCCAAGCTCTACATTTACAGACACCCTGGTATATAAGCTAGGAGCTCTCCTCATCTTTACTGACAGTTTCCACATATGAAAATGTCAGAGCTGAAATTGCATTAGATTTCAGTACTGCATGAAGTGCGTTAGTGCCAAACCTGAAGGATACGTAGTTGGTGTCAAAAATGGGAAGAGCATGACAACACAATCAACTCACTTCAATGCATCAGCATGCTGATTATTAGTCTTATTGCTCAGACAAGGCCACTGGAAGAAACCAATTACCACTTTTTATTTTAGACCTAGAAGCCTTTTGAGAAATGATACGCTGCAAACCAGCTGGCACTGCATCAGAAAAGGCTGTTAAGTAAGATCCCATAAATAACCTTCCACAGACCACTGTGTAGTATCCTATGAGAAGTGCATTTTAAACATAAATAAAATTAAGCAATTTATATTTAAGCATTTTAAACATAAATAAAATTAAGCAATTTATATAAGACAAAAATGCTGGTACAGCAGTCTAGAAAGTTATATACATATGGACACCACAGCACTTACACTGTCAGGCTCCTGGCACCAACCACATGACAGTGGATATGACTGGCAGGGCACTACCCCTTATTACAGTAAGCAAAAGAATAACAATTAACATGAACTTCGGAAAGGTTCTCAAGCACTTAAGTCCTTTACTGAAACAATGACATGCCTGTGGGGGGCAGGAGTACTATATAAACTCACCATCCAGTTCTAATCTACAAGAGAAAGGCACAATGTTTGAAAGGAACAAGCCTATGTAAGGACTGACATCTAAGGGAGCGACTGGACTGCTAAATTCATGGATTTACCATTATCACCACCTCAACTTCCTAGCCTCTCTTTCCTGAGGAGCCTTTATCCATTGCAGCACTCCAGTCCTGTGACTAGTCCCACCATCCCTGTATAATCCCCAAAAGGCCACAGCTCTGCCGCCGCACGCGGACTTTAATTCCCCATTTGTCTCCTCTGCCATACACAGGTGTCAGGCTGCTTTACCAGGGAAAGGGCAAAAGCCTTTGGCATTATGCTGTTCCCCACACTCTTCTCTGATCCTCATGCTTTCACTTCTCTTCAGGTTATGATCGCTGCCCTGACACCTGTAGTTTAAAACACTCCTCAGTGGGTTAGCAAGCCTATTGGCAAAGATGCTCTTGCCCTACTTTGTCAGAAGGATCTTATGCCTGCCGCACAGTACCCAATCACTTAAAAGAGGACCTTGTGGTTGGTTGTAAGAGTCAAAGCCCTGCTTGTGATGCCAGCTATGCAGCCAAGCGTTGACTTGCTGGAGATGCCTTTTCCTACCTGAACCTTTTGCCTTCACTGTCAGGATCAAGGAAA
>NW_009647763.1:1057064-1069634 GCF_000708025.1 Charadrius vociferus | reverse complement strand
TGCTTTCAGTAACATGAGGTAAGTGGGAAAAGGCAGTGTTCCGAATCTGGACAAACCCCAGCAGTCTCTCCACAGCCTCCTGGCCTCAGACCAAGGGAGGCAACAAAACCTTCCAAGACATCAAGTTGGGTTGGCAGATGGATGCTTCAAGAGGCAATGCAACAGGAGGCAGTCTCCAGTGATGATGTACATTTTTCTTTTGGTGCAGACACTTGATTCAGGCTCAGCTGACTCTGACACCTCCCCAGACTGAGCTTGTTCTTGCTCACGCATTTCCAGGGCACTAAATCTGTTCCCTAGCTCCAACTTGTGTTACCACAAGTCACAAGTTTCCAGCCTCCCCCATTATGGGAATCTTTATCCTTATCCCCTGCTGCTTGAAGCATAGTCTGTAACTGTCCCTCCTTTCTTGCACTGTGGGATTTGGGCTCTCACCTCTGAAAGGTATCTGTGAAAACCCTGTCAATCTTGCATTCACTATCCTTGATGGTATGCAGTCTGCTTATCTCCTTCAGCTCCTTCACCTCAGTACCTCAAAGAGAACACATCTCCCACTGGTGAGGCCGCCATCACCGCCACCCCAGGAAGAGGCACGAGGCACTCCCTGCAGCCTAAGACCTGGAAGGCAACATCCTCTCTAGCGCCATCAAAGCTGAAGACTCACATGTGCCAAGGACAACTGCTCCAGCAACTGTCTCCCTCTGGAACATCACCATTGTCACTGTACAGTCTCAAGCAGTCCCACACCATCTATAGCAGAATTTGGAGCCCCTTTGCACCCCTGCATGTTTCTGTTAGCTGTGTTCTGGGAGCTGCAAACAAGAGCTTGGATGAAAACAAGAGTATTCCAGCTATACTACTCTTCCAGTAAGATTTCTGAAAACACACAAAATTCCTACAATGCTTAGCACGCTAACTTAATGATGCAACTTTATGTGACGTTATGGCATAAGAATATACAGATTTATGATTTAGAAACAGGCACAGGCACTGAGGGTTAGCAAGGTTTCCCTTAGGAAACAGAACCTTTCTGTATTTGGTGTCAGGCCACTTCGGATACAACCAGAAGTGACATTAATTGGGATGGTTTGGGCAAGTGGGATAACCTTGCATTCACTTGTGGAGGCAAGAGAGCTTCGCCCATTTGTAAATGTAATGCCTGCTATATTCAGTCCATGTTATAAAATTAAAATGTAGATCAAACAATGTGATTGAAATATTCAGGAATCTACTTCATAGCATATTGACTTAGAACGCCGTGTATATTAGAGAAGTTCTAATATGAATCATAGAATCATAGAATGGTTTAGGTTGGAAAGGACCTTAAAGATCATCGAGTTCCAACCTCCCTGCCATGGGCAGGGACACCTCCGACTAGACCAGGTTGCCCAAGGCCACGTCTAGCCTGGCCTTGAACACCTCCAGGGATGGGAGGTGGACGAAGTCAAACTTCTTTAGGACTTTTAATCAGCTTTGAATCAGCTGCACTATAAAATCCTCAGCAGTATCAGATATACTGGAGAGCCATGGGAACTTGCAGAAGTACTGTCTAAAGAACTTCAGCATACACACTGTGGAAGAATACTGAAGCTTCCTCAGATAATAGTAGGACAAAAACTTTGTTCATAAAAAGCTTAAATAAAATATGTCACAAAAACATACGAAGTCACCCACCCGCATTCATTTAAGAAGTTATTACCTTCTTATCAGACACTATCACATCCAGACACACAACTACGTTCAGCAGAATGATGTGAAAAGGATTACAGAAAACATCTGTCAGAGCAGATACCATTCAGAAGAGTGACTGAGCTAGCCTGAAAGTGAAGAACCCAGACGTATTCAACACAGCTTATGAAGAGAGAAAACATTCCATAGCAACATCAACTGCACTTCAGTATGTCCACTCTAAAACTGTTTTCCATTGCAAACCACATTAAAATGGATTATCTTTCCACTTTTATCCAATAAAAAAATACTGTACCTCACAGTAAAATCATAGGAGCAAGAGGCCAATAAGGTTGCATGGAATGGTGAAAACTGCAAGAAAACAAAACAGAACAAATTTTAAAGTAAAAACATTGTGAAGTATACAGACCTATAAGCAGAAAGTTACCAAAGTTTAACCATTTAAACTG
The DNA here is from genome assembly GCF_000708025.1 of Charadrius vociferus. Lineage (NCBI taxonomy): Eukaryota > Metazoa > Chordata > Aves > Charadriiformes > Charadriidae > Charadrius > Charadrius vociferus. The sequence continues at coordinate 1,067,496 of NW_009647763.1, read as the reverse complement.
TCTTCCTAGGTAGCACATCATGCTGCAACAAAATAGACTACATCAACAAATTTCCCTGCCGTGCTTCTATTTACAAGGATGCTCTATGGGATCCCGGTTTGGTTTGATTTCGTTACAGCAGTGGCAAACAACCCTGCTGTAAAGTTAAGAAGTTTTAGGAAAGTCATATAAAAAGTGATTAAATCCTGCTTTTGGCTAACAAGCTGAGTACCATCTCATTATATAAAGCAAGTTTTAGAAAAGCTATGTGACCAGTTTATTATTTTAGGAGAGAGAAAATTTGTGCCATAGTGCAGAGAATGTAAGATATATTACTGTCATCAATTCAATGTGTTGAAATTATTTACAGAAATAGGAAAATTGGAGGTAAGTTGAAAAACCAAGGGCAGTATAACGTCATTTTGTAATTTCCCCCTCTCCTGCAGGGCATTTTACGGGACACACTCTTCTACGGACTCTTGCAGACAGGTCTAAGGACTGCAGCAATAAGGATGAAGTTAGGCGAAATTTGTTCACCTCAGCTCCAGCTTTTTGGAAACCCTCAGTTTCCAACTATTTTAAGGTCTGTATTTCTCAACAGAAAATACACAAGATATTGACATAACTTCAGTTTGACGTGCAGGTCCCCCACATCATGGTTCACAGGTAAGAGTCTTCCTGCAAGACTTCCAGTATTATTCACGGCTACTACAAAGTCAAAAGTTAAGCCTGGGCTACAGCCACAAATATCCAAGTTGCCAAGACAGCAGTATATGTTGTTGCCTTCTGAACTCTGCTGACAGAGTTCTCTTTACCGTAGCAGAATTGAGGGATGTGCATGCTTGAACATTAACCTCCCCAAATCTCCTATAATTTTTCTGCAGGGAAAAAAAAAAAATCACAACAAAACATCTTTTTCTTCTGCACCACAGGAATATAAATAATAAAGGGGAAGAAGTCTGATGGGCAGCAAAAAACAATGGTGCACTTCCCACGTGTCCCCTTTGCATCTTTGTCCACATAGTTTCAGAGGAAGAAAAAACATCTTGTCAAAGCTGAAAAGCTTTGTCATTAACCTTAAGTATCCTAGAAACTTACCTAAGAAAACTCTATCAAAATACTTAGCAGAGCACTACACATGTAAGTTGAAAGAATTTGTGTAATGTCTTTCTGCTACAAAGAGAACAGAATATTTTAAAATTCTGTTCCACTTAACTGTAATATAAAAATATTACAATTTTATCATCTGAACAGTTGTATACAGACAGAAGAGACCAACATATCATCCAGCCTAACCTCCAATATTTCACATATCATTCATCCAAACATCTTTTTAGGTAAACTCAAAAACCATAACTACATTTCAGTATAAGAGATTGAAGCCAGCTAAGAATATGAGACAGCCAAACGCACTAATGTCAAAATCCCATGAACACAGCTCCAGATGACCTCAGCGTGCTGATAATGCCCTGAACTGCAGTAAAAGATCACAAGAAATCTGCAGGAATTCTGACAATATTGTGTTGGATAGAATTCCTTGCCAGCCTCAGATCTGAGAGTCAACACAATCCTGAATAAGTGAACAGAATACAAAGAGAACTGAAGAGTGAGATTTCATGGTTGGTTTAAGTTAATTTAAGAGTGCACTGTTGCCAAGACTCGTGGCCTTCCCTTCCCTTTCCACTTCAGGCTGTGTGCACATGCCCGCTTCTTTGTGTCAGGGCTTGCAATTGTGTGATTGAACAACAAACTGAGACAGCTTAGTGATCCAGACAGAAACTGGTCACTTTTCAGGACAGGATTTTCAGTCAGAGCAATCAGCTGAGCCCGCTTGCTGCACAGCTTTATAATTGCTAGTGTCAGCACAATGTAGGGGAAGGGACATCAGTAGGGACAGCTGCCTCTATTTATGTAGCATCCTCTTCTCTCTCTCCATTTAGTATGACTGGTGAGTTATACCACACAAGCATAGATATGCTGCACCACCTCTAAGTGCTGGCCCACATTCTCATATCTTATGTCTACAGGGACTGTGTCTATCTTGAAATGGAAGCTATAAAAGCCTGCTAATATGGAACATCAGTCGTGTACTCACATACCTGTCCTTTGCACATGTATGCATATACAGCTTCCCCTTAAAGTGTCTCCTTAAAGCCACTTAGTGAACTGATCTCACAGGTGTGTGCGAAGAAAGTTCTACTGCTGGCCCACTCGTAATAACCTTTTCAAGGCATTTTAAGAAAACAGGGACCATGATGGGCCATAAAATGGAAACTCAGATGAGATGGTGTAAGAATATGAAAGATACCCTACCTGGTCAGGCTTCCAGCCCAGTGCTCTATGTTTACATGACAACTTCTGCATTTTAATTTCTACCAAAAGCCTCTGGTCCTCTCAGTAGATACCACTGAGAAGAGCCAGGCTTTGTCTTTTCTATTTCCTTCAGTTATTCATACACAGTGACTAGATCCTCCCTAAGCCTTCTCTTCTCCACACTAAACAAATCCCAGCTCTCTCAGCCTCTCCTGGTAGCACACAGGCTCCAGTCTCTTAATCTTCTTTGTGGCCCTTTTCTGGCTTTACTCTAGTATGTCCATGTCTCCCTTGTATTAGGAAGCCCAGAACTGGATCCAGCACTCCACATGTGGTCTCACTGGTGCAGTGAGTAGCAGGGAAGGATCACTTCAAACAACCTGCTGGCAACGCTATTCCTAATGCAGCCCAGGATAATAGAGAGTGGAGGAATTAGAGATGCTATCCTTGTCTAGCTCTTCTGGTATCTGTTTATTGACAGGTTGCTATCCATGAACCTGATGACACTGCCTGCCTATGCAACGTCTTGCACAGAGAACTAGTTCAAGAAGTCTACCATCTAATGTGTAAAAGAGATACTTCCATCTGTCTGTAAACTCATCTTCAACTAGTTTCATCAAGTGTCCTTTAGTTCTATTATCACAGGTTATGGTGAATAACAATTCTGTATTCACTTTCTCCATTTTATCATGAAGACAATGTGCTATGAACCCCATAGTGGCAGAGCTTTTTTAAAAGATCCCACTGTCAAAGAGTAAGAATATGACAGTCTGTATTGATTGATACTGTATTGATTCATCTATCTTAATGGCTGTCAAATTGGAGTTGCAAAATGATCTTGTTTAAAAAACAAGAACAAACAAACAAACTTGAACAGCACTGCTAAATGTTCTTCTGCTATGAAAAACATTTCACAGAGCCAGATTAGTGCATGGTCATACAGGAATTAAATTAGAAAAAAAGACTGTACAGCTACCAGCAGCAGGGATAGCAGGCAATGGTAGCTGGGATAAGGAGGAGCAGGACCTTCTCAGGCTGTCTGGCCACAAACAGGATTTATGATATAGAACCACTCCCTGAGTCACAACCTTTTCTGACAAATTACAACCTAAACACAGTAACTTTTAAAGTTGTTAGAAACACGTCAAAAATTCCAAGGGCATGTGAAGCAAAATACTGATCCAGGATTATTTTTTTCTGTCAATTCAGACTTTCTATAAAATATTAATAAACATACTTGTTCCTGAAAGGCTTTAAAAGGATCAGGTATTATCTGACTAATATTAAAAAAAAAAAAAAAAAAAGCACTGACCAATATGAAAAAAAAAGGTCATCAGATATCTAGAACAAATTCCTATCAGTGGGTGATCTAGTAGTACACAGACCCCGTATAGTCATCTGTAGCCTTTCACGCATAAAGGTTCAAAATGTCTTTGAACATATTAACATTTTCTTTGTATACACAAAAAATACTATTCACAACAAGTCTATACCTTGCCTTATGTGAATATTGACCCTTTGTATAGAAAGAAAAAGGCACAGCACCATTAAAAAAAAAACAAAACAAAAAAACAAACAAATAAGGGAAGGCATTTTCTCTGTCTCAAATTTCCCATATAACTTAGCTGAAGTAAACCTCTCAACCCTCTCTCAAGCTCTCAAACATTCCTCATGGAAATACACTGACTTCGAATACATCATTCACTTTGAAATCCTAGCAATCTGCTGAACATCAAAATGTTTTACAGTGCTAAAATTAAGGCTTTCAAGAATAGTAACTGTAGCATCTAAGTTCTTCAACACCGGTTGTTTTTTTCCTAGTTATTAGGTAATATAAAATATTACTGCTTTCTAGAAAAAATTGGGTAACAATTCAGTGGAGATGGGGAATAAAACACAACTTACTTTTACTCTTCTGATAGCATAGGTATGACCAAGCAAGACAAACACCGGTTGCCGGATGTTCCGCAAATCCCAGCCTTTCAAGCTACAGTCAACCGCACCAGTTACCAGCAAGTTCTGATGATTTGATGAAACACAGATATACCAGGAAAATTTAATTATTAAATTGCAGTGAGGCATGTGTTGTTTACAAAAGTTAGATAACAATACAGATGAATAAATCATTAATTTACACACTGGAGACCTCATTTAAGAGAGCAGAGGAATACAAACTGTTTCTCCACTGTGGACTACTCTGTCCACTATACAAAAGAATAAGCAAAACCTCTGATCTACTTGGGCCGTCTGTCTGTTGGAACAACACTCTTCTGAAGATGTAGTAGTGAATGAGAGCAACAAAGCAACTAGACATGTTTTTATAAAGAGAAGATGCATTAATGTTGCAGTAAAAAAACCCCCACACTATTTAGTAAGAGTAGTTCAATCAGGAAAGCAGTTGGATGAACAGGTTTATACCTCATCATATTTGCACCAGTCACAGCTCAAGATCTCAGCCTGGTGGGCCGGTATCACAAGTTTGACTCCTGGGGCTTTCACATCCCAAACTCTTAAAGTCTGGTCACCTGAAACAAAGAGAAATTGATTCAACATTGTTGAATTAGTTATGAGACACAGTTAATCCACTAGTACTTAGTAGACAACCATTACTTTGCTGTATGAAATACAGACTATTATATGAGGACACTCACGCCAAATAAAGCAAGCATATTATAGTCAGAGGTCAGGGTGACGCACAAAAGGAAACAGAACTTACTATTGCTCTTTCATTAAGAAAAAAACCCACCAAACTTCATTTTATTACTAACGTTTTCATTATTTTTTAAACTCTGATTTGAATAAAAGGAGATGGGGTAAATAACTTAAATTACATTTAGTTACATTCGGAGCTTAAGGTCCATTTAAAAATGGACTTAGAAGACCAGACTAATAAAAAAACTTTCTCTGTAAGCCAGCTGAGAAAAAGTACCTAAAGACATGCTTTTGGTGTGCAGAAAAGTGAACAGTATTTAAAACGCAACTTAAAAAGAATCTTAAGATTCTTTCAATGAAAGGAAAATTTAAGATGTATGCATTACACATACTCATCATGTGCAAAACCTGCACAGTTACTCTCATTTGTTGAAATATTGGAAGATAAAGTAACTGCTGTAGCTGTGACACATATTAAAGGCAACATCTGCTTTAACCTCAGAGCACATACACATACCTAACCACGTGCACACACACACACACACACACACAGATCTTCAGAGAGCAATGAAGGGAGTCCAGCTTAACTTAAGAGCTGGCAATCACCTGAGCCTCCCTATTTACCTCCAGCCATAAACTATCTTCTACCCTTAAAGATCTTTAGAATTTGTGTATATCCTTCTTACAATATCAGTTCCTAATGGCTTACAAAGACAGGGAAAACTGCATCAGCTGATAAGACAACCATGCTTTTGAATTTTTTTAATCGTCATTTTCTCATTAACCCTGAATAATAAGCTTTGTATCAGCAAAACTGGATTCTCCAGCTTATTTGTTTACAGAGAGAGAAAATTAATTAGAATTCATGATTATGCCTGTGTTCGTTCAAGACACAAATGACATCACTATAAGGTGTATCCAAACACTCATTTCTACAGACAGCATGTATCAATACTACCTAAATCAAAAAAACACTGGTTTACCTTGCTACTAAAGAAATTACTAATGCTTCTTTACCAGAAAGATTTCTGGAAATCCTCAAATTGGTTATCACCAATAATTATGATTTTTATGCTGTTTAGAGACAAGCATTTTGATGGGTTTAGTGCCCAGTTGGTCACTGGGCTTAAAATATACAGCTGGGCACACAAAATCATAGCTCTTTTCAAGAAACTGGCTACTGTTCAAACAAAACCATCCCTAGAGCCACAATAACAATATTCCTATTGCACGAACTACCAGGCCCTGTAGATTTTGCAAAAAGATACAAAATGTTTGGAAAGTTTGAATACAAAAATGAAGCTAGGGAGAGCTTGGTTCCACTACAAGACTGGCCTTACGACTGTGGTACTACACAGATTACGGGAAGCTTTGCTCTGATGGTTGGTTGGCTTTTCCTCAGACTCCATGATTGTGAGAGATACTGTGCTCTTGGTGGATAAATTCCCTACCTGTAAGGTGGGAACAACACATGATTTCTCACAGTTTTCAATCCCTTTGCCTATTTTAAACCCGTCAAGAGCAAGACTGTTGCTCAGTATATGTATAGCACTCCTGACAATGACAGCCTGCAGTCAGCTGAAGCCCCAAACATCACTACAGTGCTTATAAAAACACGGCAACATATGGAGAGGAAGAAACATGACCAGCAGGGTCTTGGCAAAAAAGAAAGGTAGTATGCCCATCCACCCACCATTAGCCTTGCTAATCTGCTTGCCTGCAGAGGACAGATTTCAGTTTGAGTCTTAAGTCTTTCTGAGATATTATAATGGACTTCTTAAAAAGCTTTTATTTTAATTTCATCAGATAACATAGATTTGAAGGGGAAACAGATATTTCACTACAGACAGGATCATTTTTCCCAAGCAAGCAAATAAATAAATAAATCCAGGTGAACTAGAATGAGCTGCTACAGAGATGGGCCACAGTAGCATTATGAGGGCCAAAAACATTTGGAAAAGTAAGTTGCTCAGCCAACAACAATTTTGACACTAAATACACAATTGCCCCGATTATTTCTTTTTTAATAGAAAATGCTGATGCACAAGAAAAAAGAGTTATTCTCCCTTTCTTTTTTTCCATTTCTTTGAAAATGCTAGACTTAGCTGTTATTAATTCTGGCTGGCACTATTTGTGAAATGGTTTTAATGGAGTAACATAACATGCAAGTGAACCTTTCTGTGAATAGAACAGACTGAATTAAAGCCAAAGGCAAATCCAATTTTTCCATTTAAGCTGTAAGTGGAAGAATCAGATTAATAAAAAAAAAGCCCACAAACAGCATAATCCTGATACATTACACATTTTAACAAACTTTTTTTTTACCTCAAACATCCTTCCATGACCTCACAATATATATATATATTTCACATTTCATTTCAACAAAAATTGCTGTTAACATTTTTTGAATTTCCTCATTTCCATGATTCTTTCCAATCTGCATTACAAAAGATGCATTTCTTCCATATGGTAAAGCAGAACTGGGATAAAAATAATAGAAATTACAAGTAAAGCACACCTAGTACAATCACATTCACTAACAGCCACTTCTAGTTGGCATTCGAAAGTAAGCAACCACAAAGTGGCCAACATTTCCCCCCCCAAATATTTCTATTTTTATAAGAAGCAATTTCTCTATGGTAACAGATTTTTGCTGGTCTGTTAGATAATTATGATTCAAGATTTGTTTGTATATTGTACTTGCTTTCTTTCATTTTAATGAATATTTGTGAAATCTTGGACGAATCAATAGAACTACACAATATATACTCATCTATTCAAAAATTTTGAAAGAGATGCTAATCTACAAGTATATCATGCCCTTACATGGGATAAAGACTCCTAATGTGAATGACAATGTATGATAGCGAAAAGATATGGTTTATTTAAGATTCAAATTTTATGTAGGTTTTATACTGGCTTTTTACTCATAGATGTGTTTTACCCAAGTCCATAAATCATAAGCTCCTAAGTCCTGTGACAAAAAACAGCTAAGCAATCATTGCCAGATAGTGCAGAGGCACAACATTAACTATAAAAAGTAGCCAGGTATTTGGGAGATTAATAAAAACCCAAGAAACCTTAAACACTATCTGAAGGCAAAAACGATTCTAACCAGGACAGATACAATGTTTTTCAAGAACCAAAGTACTGTTAGCTTAAAGTTTTACTTAAAAAAAAGAATCTGATTTTTAAGTTATAAAGCAAGAAATCTGATCTTCTGACACTGTTCTCTCATGAAGAAAAAAAAACCAAACACACAACCAAATAACGTATCTTTAATTTATTTAGGAAAAGAGTTCAGCATAAAAGATGCAGGTATTGGCATATATGGTGTAACATCAAAGAAATCTTGATTGAAGTACTTTGCACCGCCACTGCATGATTACAAGTTAACGTTACTTGCTTACTTGTATGTATTTTTAAATACTAAGCCAGATCAAATTATTTAGCCAGAATCAAATCGAAAATCTGTGGGAGAATAAAGAGCAGAACCCAAATCTCAGGAGTCTCAAACCCAATCTTATTAGGCATGTTAAAATGATGGTGTCTATTTCTATCATAGACAGTATAAGAGAAGCTAGAACATGATTAATAAAGCTCATGAGATTCCACACAAAGAGACAGAAAGAGTGACACAAATAACACCTTTACTTAAATCACCCAACATGACTCTACTGAATGCACAAAATCTATTTCCATGTAGCACAACCTAGATATCAAGTAAACACAATTACCAGTGGAAACGTACTTTCCAACTGGTAATTTTTTGGTCTGATACAAAATGCTGTAAAGCTAAAAATCAAAAGAACTTTAAGGTATTTCAGAGAAGACTTCAATAGAGTCTTTTTCTGAAAAGAGTAAATGGTTTTAAAAAAGTGAAAACTTATTTCAGTTTTTTCCAATATGATTAAAGATAAACCTTGGGACAATTTCTTTTATTTCAAAATTGACCTCTCTTATGCCTTATTATTAAATCATTCTTCAGCAAATGGCAATATGGGCTTGATACCTAACTCTAACCCAAAGGACCCAAAACATATTAACTTACTGTAAAAAACTGTTACTGCATTTTTCTTCTCAACACCAAACCATTATTTTACAATACGAGATTCTAATGTATAATAGTATAACCTGAAAATGCTTTATATTCTAGGATGTGCTGCACATAATACTTTACTATGGTTAGCATGTACTATAAATTGTGGGCCAAACTCATTTCCTGAGAAATATTTCAGCTTGCACATTAGAAGTTGATTTAGTAAAGCTTAAAGAGCACAAGACTCAGATGAATTCAATACTCTGCTGATCTGTCTTCAAGCAATAGATTGCAAATAAAAACATCCACCTCACTTCATTGCATAGATTTGACACAACAAAGTAAGCAAGTAAATTATATTTTAATAGCTTCTAGCATAAACAGCAGTTTAGCTAAACTGCAACAAAACACAGTAACTCTATAGTCAGTTTGTTCTCTAGATGCTCAATTTGTACAAGGCACCATGCAGTAAATTGAAGCCTCTTATTCTTTTATCCCTTGAGGATTTGGATTCCAAAAATGACCAAGTTTTGCAAATCCTTGAACCTTGTTCATGACGGCCTTTCTTCCAGCACATTCAACAAGCAAATAACCAGGTAAGAACGCACAAGAAGCAAAGAGTGGACCCACACCACACACAAACTAATGGAGTATAAAACTCTAGTGAAGTGTTTTGGAACTCATGACAAACCACTGTCATAGCAGAACAGAAGATTATTTCCTTCAGCTTTTTAGGAACCTGAACAAACACAAATATTTTTTGAATTACTTGTCTGCAAGTCCCACTCCCCAACAGCTCCTTGTCTTGCCCTGTGGTACTTCTGAAGCAGGAATGTAAGCTGAAGCTTCAGAAAGCTGGTCAAAGACCTGACAACCCCAAATTTGGTCCAGGAACTTACACATGGAAAACACCTCTTTACTGAGGAGCTGCACTCAAGGTTATTCCTTGAGAACTAATTCAGTAACCATCCTCTTAGTAGATGTACACCTTCCCCAGCTCATTATTTCATACAAAATAATTTGCTTTTAGTTTTCTTTCAAAATTTGGATCCCAAGCACAGGAAGGTGTGCCAAGACTACATGCCAGCCTGATTTATGAAACTGCAAGCCCTTAACTACATGCATTTGTCACTAAGAGACCAGTAAGCAAGAAGACAAACTTTTTAAAAGGCAACTCACTGTATCAGGGCTGGCCATAAAACAGAATATGAGATAAACAATGTTTTTTAATTTTAACCTTAAAGTCTAGCACTGAATGGAAGCTTACAAAGAGTGGAGGATGGATTTACAAGTTCAGCAAAGCTACAGTTCCCCAACACTTCTGTCAATAATAAAAATTTCTCAGAAATGATCACACCTTGTTGTGGTATAAGAAAATTTTTCACCCTGGGCTTTCAGTCTGAAAAATAAGTCTTTGAGTAAAGAATACAAATAATTGATCTAAATACC